>NC_056739.1:38542427-38717427 GCF_019279795.1 Protopterus annectens
GTTTAGTTCCTATGTTACATTTCATGTTTCGTGGTGGGTACTGCCTGACTTGAGTGTTTTTGTTCTTATGTTACATTTCATGTTTCGTGGTGGGTACTGCCTGACTTGAGTGTTTTGTTCTTATGTTACATTTCATGTTTCGTGGTGGGTACTGCCTGACTCAAGTGTTTTTGTTCTTATGTTACATTTCATGTTTCGTGGTGGGTACTGCCTGACGTGAGTGTTTTTGTTCTTATGTTACATTTCATGTTTCGTGGTGGGTACTGCCTGACTTGAGTGTTTTTGTTCTTATGTTACATTTCATGTTTCGTGGTGGGTACTGCCTGACTCAAGTGTTAGTATGTTACATTTTAGGGGCTGTTGTGGTTTAGGTAGATGATTTTTATAGCCTCAGCATACATGGATGGGGTGGGTTTATGTCTTTTTTTCTATATTGTGTGTGATTGGTTTAGTGTGGTGTTGTGTGTTACTGACAGCTCATTTGCTGTTCGTAGTGGCTTTATGTGACAGCTTTGCCTCCAACAGCATTGTATATCCACACCTCTTGCACATTGTGACAGTTTGTTAAGTAGTAACTGGTTGCCATTAAACATGACACAATTGCTACATTATCTCAGGATGACTATTTCAACAAAGTTAGTTATAGAGACAGTCAGAAAATGCAAATCCATGGTTTTAGATGCTTACTAATGTGGGCTGATGGGGTGCCTGTCAGGTTAGGAGTTGATTACTGCTCTAACACTAGATTCCCTGCATACAGCCTACATCAGCTGGACACAACAGAAGGTCAGGCTGCACATGGGCCCTGAAGAGGTTCTCATCAAAACTGCAACAGACCACTCAGTGAAATCCTGTGAGCACTGCTCAGCCCTAGACCATGAGGATCAGAACCCCTCTGCTCTCTCTCTCACTAGGACAAAGCAGTAGCATTAATTCAAAGCTGGCTCCTAAAAAGCAATGTTTAGGCTTTCCACTGACTGATAATCACTATGAAGGCCGGGGAATATGGTCGCTGTGCTCCTTTTCTCACAGAAGCAAAACAGAATTCCCAAGCTGATTTCTGAGAAACAATTCCTAGGTAAAACATGTGAAGGATTTATTTGCGAAAGCTCTGTGGTTCTCTTAAAGTCTTCATTTTTATAAGTGCCAGTGTTGTGGACTTCATTTCTTTATTTTTTACTAGTGCTTTTCTTTTCACGGTTCACTTTACCATGGTTTCCTACTTTGGTTTGTTCGGTTTAACAATTAAAACTAACCAAGCGTTTTTCAATCTACCATTACCTGAATTTTTAAAATGGCAGAATGAAAGAGAAGCACACAGCAGTTTTCTTCCCCAGATTTGTTGAACAACATTGTGGTCTTGTGTGAGGAAAAGATGCATCTGCTATTAATAACTAAAAAAGTTGCTCATTTAAAGGTAAAGCTATAAGGTCCATCTAAGGAACTCCTCAGATCTTTGTAAGGACTAAGAAAACTTCTGAATTCTGTCTAATTATTAAAATGAAGCTTTTGTATAAGGCTTTCCGTTAATAAGTTCTGTTCACCTAGCAGATGTACAGCCTTCAAATACATTGCTCAAAGAAAAAGGACAGTTTCCAAAGAGTCATGGTCACCCTGCATGGAAGGAATATGTGCATCACACTGCATCAGACTGCATGCATTACTATTGGCTGTGACCACCTGATGCATCACACTGCATGCATTACTATTGACTGTGATCACCTGATGCATCACACTGCATGCATTACTATTGACTGTGACCACCTGATGCATCACACTGCAAACATTACTATTGACTGTGACCACCTGATGCATCACACTGCATGCATTACTATTGACTGTGACCATCTGATGCATCACACTGCATGAAATTACTATTGGCTGTGACCACCTGATGCATCACACTGCATGCATTACTACTGGTTGTGACCACCTGATGCATCACACTGCATGCATTACTATTGGCTGTGACCACCTGATGCATCACACTGCATGCATTACTATTGACTGTGACCACCTGATGCATTATACTGCATGCATTACTATTGGCTGTGACCACCTGATGCATCACACTGCATGCATTACTACTGGCTGTGGCCACCTGATGCATCACACTGCATGCATTACTATTGACTGTGACCACCTGATGCATTATACTGCATGCATTACTATTGACTGTGACCACCTGATGCATTATACTGCATGCATTACTATTGGCTGTGACCACCTGATGCATCACACTGCATGCATTACTACTGGCTGTGACCACCTGATGCATCACACTGCATGCATTACTATTGACTGTGACCACCTCATGCATTATACTGCATGCATTACTATTGGCTGTGACCACCTGATGCATCATACTGCATGCATTACTATTTGTGACCACCTGATGCATCCCTAAGAGCAGGCAATTCCTGCTGCTTTAACTGGGGAATTCACAGCAATCATTTCTTTCATGTTAAAGAGCAGGACAAGATGAGCAGGACATTATTGCCTTGAACTACTCCGGCTGTCTATCTGTAGTACCCATATAGCATCATATCTAATGCATTTATTGCCACGACTTGAAGGAATGTGGAAACTGTTTCCCTTTTTATGGTCTACATGTCACACTTACCAAGATAAATCCTGTGTATCAAAAAATATGCAACAGATCTATTGAGATGGACTACATTTTTCTCTCAGGTGTTTTTGCACAGTACAGTATAAACTGCTGTCTGACATGTGACCCAGAATCCAGGGAAATCTCCTCACAGATCTGCAGGTTCTTTAACGACAGGTTGAAAGTGGTAAATAATATTGTGAATCATCTCCTGTATTAGGAAAAACCTTTCTTGAGCTACATCCAGCAACATGCCTAGGAATATCTTCCACTTGAAATGTGCAACATCTGATTCCTTTTTGTAGTTTGCTGTTCTTGGGAAATCAAGGAATGTAATAATCAGCGATATGTCATTTAAGAGGCTGTCTCAAAACTGAGTCTGAATTAGGCAGTCATCTTAACACGTGTAACTGTGAATGTTCTGCTTACCCAGTGTTACATCTATTGCATCAGACATTCGGGGAGCCCATGGGAGAAATGAAGAAACCAAAGGGCTGCAATTCGAACTGGAAATGCTCCTGAACCATATGAAACCTGAGAAATCTGTGATTGGGTAATGCATCTTCCAGATCTACAGTAACCATAGGACCTCTTCAGTAAATAAGAAAAGATGGGAATGGAGGGTCACCATCATAAATCTTTGCACCTTTACATTTTTGTTTATAGATTAAAGGTGCACAAAAGGTTAAAATCTTCAACTACCTGGGAAGGGTGATTGAGGAGGTCAAAGTTAGAATGATTGGGACTGCAGCCAACTGGCACAGAGCATCAGGAGTAGTGTATGACCTTCAAATGCCAAAGAAAATGAAACGTAAGATGTACCAAACAGTGGTGCAAGCAGTACTATTCTATGGTACAGAAACCAAGGCAATAAGGGCAGAGCAGCTGAAAAGGTTAGAGGTGATGGAGATGAAATGCCTGAGAAAGGTGGTAGGATGCACCCTGTGGGAGAGATGAAGAAATGGGGAAATAAGAGTAGAAGCCAAAGTATCTTCAACTGTAGAAAAAGTCAAGCAGCACAGATGACTGTGGTTCAGGTACATGTGCAGAAAAGCAGAAGACAGTCTGGTGAAGATGATTTGAGACAGACAAGAAGAAGTCAAGAGGAAATGAGAGCATCCTTGGCTGGATTGTGTGAGAGAAGACCTGAGGAAATCAGGCAGAAGTGCCAAAGAAGGTAGGAGAGAGGCACTGAAGGTAGGAGAGCGGCACTGAAGGTAGGCGAGAGGCACTGAAGGTAGGAGAGTGGCAATGAAGGTAGAAGAGTGGCACTGAAGGTAGAAGAGTGGCACTGAAGGTAGGAGAGTGGCACTGAAGGCAGGAAAGAGGCACTGAAGGTAGGAGAGTGGCACTGAAGGTAGAAAAGTGGCACTGAAGGTAGGAGAGTGGCACTGAAGGTAGGAGAGCAGCACTGAAGGTAGGAGAGTGGCACTGAAGGTAGGAGAGTGGCGCTGAAGGTAGGAGAGCAGCACTGAAGGTAGGAGAGTGGCACTGAAGGTAGGAGAGTGGCACTGAAGGAAGGAGAGTGACACTAAAGGTAGAAGAGCAGCACTGAAGGTAGGAGAGTGGCACTGAAGGTAGGAGAGTGGCACTGAAGGTAGGAGAGTGGCACTGAAATGAGGGAGATGGTGACAGCTGACACAACATCATAAACTCATGTAGAAAAATAGGAAAAAGGGGGTTTCTACTCTTCATTTGTTCATTTTAAACTTTGACATTAATGGCTGGTGTGCATTTGTTTGAAAATAAAAAATGGAATATTAACCTTTTTGATGATGTAGATAGAAACAATTTGCTCTTTTCATTTGCTTAGTTTAAAGTCTGGCATTAATGGCTAGTATGTATTTGTATGAAATAAACTGGAATATTAACTATTTTAACATGCTGCCAGGCAACCAGATTGGTGCTGTTTTTTTTTTTTGGGGGGGGGGGGCGTGCTAAATGTGCTGTGGATGAAAACAACTTTCCCTCTTCATTTGCTCTATTTAAATTCTTGTGTTAAGGACTAATGTGCATGTGTGTACAATAAATTAGGGTATTTGTTATCTAGTCAGTCTTTTTGTAAAATAATTTGAGGCTGACCCTCATTTCACAAAATTACCTTGCTTAATATTTTGGTCTGCAATACCCACTTGTTTGCCCAGCTTGCAGTTTGCCTTTACAGAACTAGTATGAATTTGTATGAAATAAGTTGGAATATCTACTATGGGTCCTGTTCATGTGAAACCAAACTGAAACTAATCCTGACTTTGCTGAATGCCCCTAACTTTGCCTCATATTTTGGTGTGTGCGTCATAAAAGTTGTGCTTTTCTGGCAAATCACTGAGAATTGCAGTCAGTAAGCATGGAGAGTGGTTGTGTACCCTCTTGTTGTCTGCTTGCATTCTAGCTTTACAGCACTCATGTGCATTTGTATGACATATGTTAACATACATAGTCTCTGGGTACTCCATGTAAGAAACTAAAACTGAAATTGTTCTTCATTTTGCAGAATGTCCCTGAATTTGCTTCTAATTTTTAGTCTGTGCCTCATATGATTTGTAGTTTTCTGGCAAATCATTGAGGACTGCAGCCACTAAATGGGGGGGGGAGAGTTGGGGGATTTGAGCAAAAGCAAGTTATCCTCTTGTCATTGTATAGTGTGGCTTTACAGCACTAATGTGAGCTTGTATGAAGTAAGCTTTGGTTATGGCTTGTGTGAAACCAAGTTCAAACTGTTCCTGAATTTGGAGAATGCACATGATTTACTCCCTTTTAATCTTTTCTGCATAAAATTTGTCATTTTATGGAAAACAACTAAGGACTACAGTCATTAAGCAATAACAAACATTTGACTTTCAATTTTAATATCCTTCAGAAAATGCATTCCAATATACAAATAGTTACTGTAGTAACTGAGTGTATAAGCAGATAATTAAAATCAGTCTCATTTTTGTTAATTTGTTCCTTATTATCTCTTGGTTCTGCCTCTGATTCTTGAGCTAACAGGTTGAGATGTATTATTTTTTATCACAGTCAGATGAGAAGAAAACAACCAAGATGGCTATAACTATTGAGCAGGGGCAGGGTTGCTGGTGGATAAAAGTAACTTACCTATTTGCATCTGCTCAGTCAGCCACTTAGCTTTATTTATTTATTTATTTATTTATTGCATTTATTTACCAGGAAAGTCCGCTGGGCCAGAGATGAGCCCATTTTCAGTGGAGGCCCAGGGAGAAAAGCTCCACATGTAATTACATAAAAGAACATATAATACAGAATATATCAGGTAGTGGTAGTACATTAGATAAGTGAATAAGAGCATACAATAATATGACATGAATTACAATACAGTAGTGAGGTGATAACATTGTATAACAGTGACACTGGTAGAAAATTGTTAAAATCATGATAGAAGTATAGAAATAGGAGGTGTGGATGGCAGATAAGGCTATTAGATGAGAGAAAAGATTGTATAAAGGAAATGGAGGCAGAAGGCTTAGAGTAGAGCTGGCACTGGCTAGTGTCAGCAGATGCAGTAGGGTTAAAGGAGGCAGAAGGCTTAGAGTAGGGATGGCGCTGGCTAGTGTCAGCAGAAGCAGTAGGTGTAAAGGAGGCAGAAGGCTTAGAGTAGAGATGGCGCTGGCTATTGTCAGCAGAAGCAGTAGGCGTATAGAAGGGAAGGGAAAAGAAAGTCTGGGTGTAGAGATAGGCTAAGATGGTTTTGAGGAGGGGGACATGTAATGGAATTGTGATTAAGGGTGCAGGTGCATATCCAATGTGATGAGGGGTGAAGTTTAAGGGACTTTTTAAAAGCAGTGGAGCTACTGATAGTTCTTATTGAAGGATGGAGTTTATTCCAAAGCTTGGAGACAGTGAAAGAGTAATACATTTGACCAGCTGAGAGCTTAGGTTTATCAGTATTTAGCAGCATTTTGTTTTCTGATCTTAAGTGTCAATTTGGATGGTAGATGGTTAAGATGTCAGTTAGGGCTGGCAGATTTCTGGGAAGTAAATGATTTTATGGGCAGTAGTAAGTTGTAGGTATGTGAGGTAATGGGGAAGTTCCAACCAATTAAGTTGATGTAGTGTGGAACAGTGGTGAGAGGAGAATTTAGCATTTGTAGCAAATTTGGCAACTTTATTGTAGCATGTATTGAGTTTAGTTTTTAGGGAGGACTGAATATTGGTTAGGATGGGGGCGCCATATAGGAGAGTAGGAAGCAGGAATGAGGAGGCAAGAGCTTTTTTTGCAGAGAAGGTGAGAAAGTAATTGTGCCTACAGAGGGCATCTAGCTTTTGATGGGTTTTTTTGATGTTATTCTGGATATGAAGGTCAAAAGTTAAGTTATCGTCAATGATGACACCGAGCAGTTTGGTACTGGAAACAACATTAATGACAGCACTGTTTTGGGAATGAACTGAAAAGTCAGACTTATTAACTGGGCTAGATTTTTGGGGGGTAAATATTATCAGTTTAGTTTTGTTGGGGTTAAGGGCAAGATGATTCTGTGCCATCCATGATTCAGTTGAGGTAAAAGCCTCTTGGGTAAGGTGCTGCAATGTAGAGGCGGATTTGGAAGAGCAGATAATGGTAGAATCGTCAGCATATTGAATTACAGTACTGTGGGTAAGAATTTTATGAAGGTCATTGATGAAAATACTAAATAAAAGGGGACCCAGTATGGAACCCTGGGGGACTCCCATGTTAGTGTTTGTTAAAGGAGAGGAGCAGCGTTGCCATATGGTAGCTTGTTGCCTATGACTGAGATAGCTGGAAAACCACTGAAGGGTGGAAGGAGAGGTGCCAAGGTTACAGAGTTTAGTAAGAAGGAAGTAGGAAACTGTGTTGAATGCCTTTAATAGATCCAGAAAGAGTGCAGAGACTATGGATCCATCATCCCTTGCTCTGTTAACAGTGCCCAGGAAGGGAATGAGAGCAGTGTTAGTGCTATGTCCTGGCCTAAAGCCATGCTGAGTGGGGGAAAGGAGGTGGTTTGTAGTCATGTGGCTAAGGAGTTGAGTGTGAATGCACTTCTCTAGTATTTTTGAGATGGGAGACAGAATGGGAATTGGCCGGAAGTTGGGAATGTCAGAGTTGTTGCCACCTTTATAAACTGGTAGAACATATGCCTTTTTACAGATATCAGGTATGCAGGATTCCTGAATGGACCTGTTAAGGAGGATACTGATGGGGTCTGCAACTGAGGAGGCAGACAGCTGTAAGAATTCTGCAGGTAGGTCATCTGGGGCATTGGTGCATGGTTTTAGTTTGTGAAGGAGCTTTTGTTTTGTGGAGGTAGGTATGGAGGACAGTAAGAAAGTTGGTAATGGAGCTGATGTGGCAAATGGCGTGGCGGGGTGTGGTAGGTTGGTGTTGATGGGTGGGAAGGTGGTAGTACGTTTAACAATACTATCGATGAAATAAGAATTAAAGAGAGAGGCTAATTCAGTGGGTGTTTTTTCTGCATCAGGGCATGGATTGTAGATTGTTCCAGGATGGAGTAAGGAGTTGATTGTTCCCCAGAATTTCTTGGGGATCCAGTGGGCATTTGTAAAAATTAAGCTGGAATACTTGTGGAATGGCTACTGTTTATTTGAAACAAAGGTGAAATCACACAGTTCTCAATTACCCCTGTGTTTGCTAAATGCCCTCAATTTTGCCTCATATTTTTGGTATGTTACTTATATACTTTGTGGCTTTCTGGCAAATTATTGAGGACTGAAGTCAAAATAACAAACATTTGAATTTCATCCTTAATATTCTTCAGAAATGCATGCTAATGCACAAGCATTTATTTTAGCTACTTTCTAAATATATAACAACAACATTTAAAATCTGTCCCTCATTCTGGGTCTTTGTCCTGCATTATTTTTGACTTTATCTTGATTCTTCCTCCAAGATATTGACAGCTGTCATTATTTTTACCACACTCATATGATATACACATAGCAAAGTGCTACAACTGTTGGGTAGGTGTGGGATTATCTGTGGATGAAAGTAACTTACATTTTTATAATTTAATCAGGTTAAAACAGTTTGGCTTTGTAATACTAGATTATATCTGACATAAATTAGAATACTTGGGCTATGTATTTGTATGAAAAAATTGAAATATGTTTTTGTGTCCATAATAATTATTTTTTACCACAGTTAGATATCTCAGATATACACAATCAACAAGGTGGCAAAGATTGTTGCCTATGGGAGGTGTCTGTTGAGGGTCTATGTTCGCGCATCAAATTACAGAGAACTGCTAATTGAATGTTAAGCAGAGAAAGTTTAATGTTCCAAAAAAGCTTAACAATGAAAAATAATTCATTGAATGGCCATAGCTGGCTAACATCACAAATGTAACCAACCAAGGTGGGAGGGGGGCTCACCCCTCACACCCCCGTAACTATACATACCAACTTCAAGATTGCACTACAGTGGGGTATAGAGCAAATTTTAAAAAGTTCCCTTCGCTTACCTTCTGCATCACTGTACTACTTCCTGGTTGTTGGCCAATCGATGCATTATTTTCCACTGTTAAGCATGTTCAGAATGTTAAACTTTAGCTGTTTAACGTTCAATTAATAGTCATTCGCTGTAATATTTTTTTCGATGTGTGAACATAGACTCGCCTGTGGATAAGAATAGATTATCCTATTGTCATGATCTAGTTAAACAGTTATTAGTGTGTAGGACTAGTATGTATTTTTGCAAAACAGGTTGGAATACATTACTATGACAATTTTTTATCACAACCAGACATTTAGTGAAGTACAATGATTGCAGTTCAAATGGTTTTAAATTAGGAAGATGAACTGAAAAGAATATGTGCATTTATGCATGAACCCCCAAGAAAAAAGTGTGGGGGGCACCATATTCTGAACAACTGCTCAGGGTCCAAGGTACACTTAATCTGTAGATATCTAAAAGGTTTACCTTTATAAAGGTGATACACAATCGGGCGAACAGCAAGTGTTCACAAGGCTGTTTGCAAATTGCAAACGCCGAAAGAAAAAAGGTTTGAATGTGCAATGAGCGAATGCACAGTGACATTCGCTCATTGCACATTCGACATTCTGGGGCGGATTTCACTATAGTGGGGATCAGAAAATGGTCCCTTTCCCCACTGTAGTGTCATCTCGGAGTTAGAATAGTAAAGTAGGGGGGGTGCAGTGGGGCTTGCCCACCGGCTTTACACTTCTTTTTTTTTTTTGTGTTTGATATTAATGATAAAAAAACAGTGAATCTGCTTTTCGATTTGCTGTTTTTCGAACATTATGGACTGTCAGCGTTTTCACTTTCATGGTTACGAGTCGCTCATATGAGCATTCGCACCACTGTGAATTGCCTTTATAAAGGTAAACCATCTAAAACATATACTAGATGTACTGCATACACAGTTCACGAGGCCTGTCAAATGCAAGTGTGGGTAGGTTACAGTCTGAGGAGTTGGATGATGATGATGATGAGTGAATGACGCAGTGCTAGAATGAGGAAAGATGAAGTAAGGGTCCCAAAGATATGGCTTTGGCATTTTGCTCTTTCAAAGTGGTGAGTTTTCAGAAAAGTCAGTAGGAACTTACATGCTTTAGATGGAGGGAAGAAATTCACAAAGCCTGGGCCTCGAATTCAGAAGCAGAAGCAGTGATCTATGCAGTGTAGGTTGAATTTGGAAGCTTCCAAAGATGGAAATGAGCTATCATGATTACTGAGGTTATAGGAAGGGGAGGGGATGAATAAGTTTGGCAGTAAATGGTGTAAATGTTTGAGTGCACAAAGGTTTGAATATTGAGAGAACAGTAGATGTTTACTCCTCTGCTTTACTGGAAACTGTACTTTTACTTAGTTACTTATGCTAACTCAGGTAGCTGGGCTGATCCAAGGACCTCCTTCAGCCATGACCTACCCACAAGATGGTACAGTCTGCAGTTTCACATGGCATTTGTATATACAAGTATTAGTAATGCAATGCAAATATAGGCAACATTAATAGTACATCACTTTGCTTTAGTTGCTTCAGTAATACATGGGACTGCTAAACAGAATTCTTTTGGTTTCTCTGTATATTTTGTCATTTTATTACAAAGAAATATTATTGTAAACAAACAAATATCCTTAGTACTCTTCATTTTATGTGTATTTTTTTTTGCAGTTTTGAACATATGTGCATTTTGCCATATACATTGCTAGCATGAAATCAGGTAATAAATTCTGGTTTTATACGAGAACAACAATTTATGCTAACTTTTAATTTTATTTTATTACTAAACCTAAAATGGCAGGCATACTAAGGAGGTGAGACAACGTACAGAGCCCCGTTTATTCCTCTGTCAGGTTGTTTATTATTATTTTAGTACTTTATCCAGGGCTGGTCATATAATTGACACACACACTTCTGCATATTTTTATGATAAGGCTGTGGCCCAAAGCTAAAGAGAAGTATCATTGTCTGAATGGGGGAAAGCAAACCCCTATGGCACAAAGAATGCACTAGGGTGTGCACTCACTAGCAATGAAAGCATCAACAGCACAGCAAAGGACAGAACTACCCTATGGCTCACAGCACAGCATAGGGAGACTGTGTGCCACGATACGAAGGACACCAGTTAAGTTCAGCGTGATTCTAGAATGCACTACATGATCAGGCTATGTGGTCACTGATAATAAAGGGCAACAGTGCCATGGGGAGAGGAGTGCATTACTTAGTGATAGAAAGCATCGGCAGACCCAAGTGAAATCACTGTATGCCATGTTGTAAAGGGATGGGTAGTAAGCATGTAACCAGGTATATGCACTGTAATGGTATGTGCTCACACTGAAATCACTGTATAGCATGTTGTAAAGGGGTGGGTAGTGAGCATGTAACCAGGTACCTGCATTGTAAGGGTATGTGCTCCCAATGAAATAACTGCATACAGTGTTGTAAAGGGGTAGATAGTCAGCATGTAACCAGGTATCTGCACTGTAATGGTATGTGCTCATACTGAAATCACTGTATACCATGTTGTAAAGGGATGGGTAGTGAGCATGTAACCATGAATCTGCACTGTAAGGGTATGTGCTCCCAATGAAATAACTGTATACAGTGTTGTAAAGGGGTGGGTAGTGAGCCTGTAACCAGGTATCTGCAATGTAGTGGTATGTGCTCACACTGAAATCACTGTATACCATGTTGTAAATGGATGGGTAGTGAGCATGTAACTAGGTATATGCACTGTAATGGTATGTGCTCCCAATGAAATCACTGTATAGCATGTTGTAAAGGGATGGGTAGTCAGCATGTAACCAGGTATCTGCACTGTAAGGGTATGTGCTCCCAATGAAATAACTGTATACAGTGTTGTAAAGGGGTGGGTAGTGAGCATGTAACCAGGTATCTGCACTGTAATGGTATGTGCTCACACTGAAATCACTGTAAACCATGTTGTAAATGGGTACTGAGCATGTAACCAGGTATCTGCACTGTAAGGGTATGTGCTCCCAATGAAATCAATGTATAGCATGTTGTAAAGGGATGGGTAGTCAGCATGTAACCAGGTATCTGCACTGTAATGGTATGTGCTCACACTGAAATCACTGCATACCATGTTGTAAAGGGATAGGTAGTGAGCATGTAACCAGGTATCTACACTGTAAGGGTATGTGCTCCCAATGAAATCACTGTATACCGTGTTGTAAAGGGGTAGGTAGTCAGCATGTAACCAGGTATCTGCACTGTAATGGTATATGCTCACACTGAAATCACTGTATACCATGTTGTAAAGGGATGGGTAGTGAGCATGTAACCAGGTATCTGCACTGTAAGTGTATGTGCTCCCAGTGAAATAACTGTATACAGTGTTGTAAAGGGGTGGGTAGTCAACATGTAACCAGGTATCTGCACAGTAATGGTATGTGTTTCCAATGAAATCACTGTATACTGTGTTGTAAAGGGGTAGGCAGTCAGCATGCAACCAGGTATCTGCACTGTAATGGTATGTGCTCCCAATGAAATCACTGTATACCGTGTTGTAAAGGGATAGGTAGTCAGCATGTAACCATGTATCTGCACTGTAATGGTATGTGCTCACACTGAAATCACTGTATACCATGTTGTAAAGGATTGGGTAGTCAGCATGTAACCAGGTATCTGCTCACACTGAAATCACTGTATAGCATGTTGTAAAGGGGTGGGTAGTGAGCATGTAACCAGGTATCTGCACTGTAATGGTATGTGCTCACACTGAAATCACTGCATACCATGTTGTAAATGGGTAGTGAGCATGTAACCCGGTGTCTGCACTGTAAGGGTATGTGCTCCCAATGAAATCACTGTATACCGTGTTATAAAGGGGTGGGTAGTCAGCATGTAACCAGGTATCTGCACTGTAATGGTATGTGCTCCCAAATAAATCACTGTATACCACATTGTAAAGAAGTGGGTAGTCAACATGTAACCCGGTATCTGGACTATAACGGTTTGTGCTCCAAATGAAACCATGATACCATGTTGTAAAGGGATGGGTCGTGAGCATGTAACCAGGTATCTGCATTGTAACGGTATATGCCCCTAGGGTAATGGCCCTGGAGCCTTTACAAGCCTAGCCCATAGGATTACCCTGGCATCGTGCCACCCAACCTTAGTTCTTAGTACCTCTGATGAGTAGAGCCCCTGGAGTGATCGCTGGGGTGAATTTTCTATTTCCCATCCACTCATCAAAATTTCTCTTGAAGCAGGCCAGTGAGGTGCTCTGTTTGACATGTATGGGAAGTCTCTTCATAGCATGGGCAGTCTGTGGGTTATGAACCTGTACCTACAGCATGTTCTGTTGATTGTGGTAATGAGGTTGAGGTCAATGGAGTGTGTGGTGTGGAGGGATTGGGATTTCATTATATGTATCATTTCTGACAGAGCTGGGTCAGACATGGCTTTGTAAGTCAAGCAGAGATCACCTCTACATAGGTGATATGAGACAGAGATTAGCTGGAGTTTTTTTTTAGTCTGTCCATATAGGACAAATGTTTAAGGCCTAGGATCCTCTTTGTGAGGTACTTTTATGGCTTCTCCAGTTGTTGCAGGTATTTAATGAGGTACATGCCAAATGGGGCACTGTACTCAATGATTGGCCTAATGAGGGAAGAGTAGAGGGAGACAATGACCTATTTCTTCCTGGATGCAAAACCCTTAGTAATGAGATGTGCAACATATAAGGACTTTCTGACCACAGTGGCAGTGTGATGGTCAACGGAGAGGTTGCTGTCAACCTGTGTTCTCAGATCTCTTATAACACCTTCTGTGTTCAGTGGACTACCATCTATGTGGTAATTCATGGGAACTGTGTTTTTCCCAAAGGGGATGACGACACATTTTTTGGTATTGAACTTAAAGCCATGATTCTGACACCAGTTGTTGGTCTCAGTGAGGCATTTCTGTAGGATGTCAACATCACTTGGGGAGTTAATAATAGCTCCCAACTTGCAATCATCTGAGAACTTTGTCAGACAGAGTCCCTTCGTGTTGGCCTTGACTTCTGAAAAGTAGATACCAAACAGGAAAGGACCCATGTTACAAAGAAGTGGGTAGTGAGCATGTAACCAGGTATCTGCACTGTAATGGCATGTACTCCATATAAAATCCCTGTATGTTGTAAACGGATAGGTAGTGCGCATCTAACCAGGTACCTGCACTGTAATGGCATGTGCTCCCAAAGAAATCACTGTATACCATGTTGTAAAGGGATAGGTAGTGAGCATGTAACCAGATATCTGCACTGTGCTGTTATTTGCCCTTATTGAAATCACTGTGTGCCATGTTAAAATGGCACAGGTAGTAAATCTGCAACCAGGTAACTGTACTGTGATGGTTCATGACCCAAAATCACTGTATTCAGTGTTGTAAAGGAATAGATGCTGAGCATGTAACCACGGCACTGTGACGGTATGTACCCCCAGTGAAATCATTGTTTGCCATTTTGTAAACAGATGGGTAGTGAGCATGTAACCAGGTCTCTGCTTGATGATGGTTTGTGCCTGCTGTGCTAAACAGAGATGAGTGAGGAGTGTATGACCTGGTGTCTGCATCATGATAACTTTTATACAGCCAGTGACATCACGGAATACCAATATATTCAACCCAGGTTTTGTATGCTGAAGAACTTCACCATATGCCATACAGTGAGGGACACAGAGTGTGTAACCTTTGTCCATTGTGATGTCTTCTGTTCTCCTGTGGCATCATTACATACCATGATCTCTAGGATAGGTAGGGTGTGAATAGACCTGTGTCTAAATGTAGTAGACTGTACCACTATATCCCACGATGTACTGGGATGAGCTGGAAGAGTATAATCTGATGTCTACACTATGAATTAAGGTCTGTGCCTGTGAGGGCCACTGTGTCTCTTGTTTGGTACTTTTTTTTCTCTGCTCACTTCTAGGACACAAAGTCTGGATGTTTATACTACAGCAAAGCTCCACCCATGATGGTATACACTGGGATAGCTCACTAGACTGGTAAACAGGAATCAGGTAGGTTACTGGGTTGTTGCCATGGCATCAGAAATCAATATCTGGGATAGGGATGAAGAATTAAAAATGTGTCTGACTACTTGAAGTGCTGACCCATGTGGGTAAAAAGTTCCACCAGGATTTTCCATTTAGTGTTCACTGGATAACTGAATAAATACACAAATCTGTTTTACATTCAAAACTAGTTAACATGAAATTATCAAAAAATGCTTCCATTCATCTGCTGTTATCCTGAAAGGTTCAAAAGGAATATAAAATGTGGGATATTTAGTTTAAGTTTTTCATGAGGTACTATACAGAAAATCTGAAAATACTACAGGCAGATAAATGGCTCAGAATATACTTACAAACTGTTAACAATAAAACAATAAAAGCCAGTGATATAATTAAGCATACACATAAAGGAGGCTTACTAGCCACCTACACAAAGTGGTGCGCAGCTTGTGAAATAGTAAAGCTGTATGACACACATTAGTTCATCATTAGGTCACAAAGTAGCATGGACCACTGGATAAACAAACTTACCACCATGAAGTACAGTTCACAAGCTTCTGTACATAACATCTCAAAGACAAACGATAACTGCCCTATTTCTCTGTTCTCAGAAACCTGTGTTATTGATTGTGGAGGCCTACAATTAAGGAAAAACAGACATTATTATAGGGAACTGCTAGTAGCTGTTTTGTGCCCGCCACCAATTATTAAATGTTGTGCTCAGGAGTTTACCCATAAATAAACATACACATCTCTAGACACTTCCTAGGCATATTTATCATCTGATTATATGAGCAAACGGCTGTCAAATGTCTGGGGTTCACTGTTGCATTCTGGGGTTCACTGTTGCATTCTACTCTAAGTTACTACATACCATGTCACCTGCCTTCTTCAGATGTTCTACTTTACTCAGTGCAAGAATGGTTTCCTAGGGTCCAGCTGTATGTATTTAAAATAACTTTTAGCTCAATTTTATTTCATTTTCTTTATGTATTTATTACTCTGTTTGTTTACAAAGTAGGTGGACAGGCCTAAAGCCCTTTTCAGCCATGACCTGGGCTCACTTAAGACCAAGTACACCAGAAATTTGTCACTTATATTTACAAGCTGTACAGTTAGATTACAGTAGTGTTAAGTGCAAAACTGGGGCATAACACAAGAAATAAAGAGTAAAATGTATGGAAAGAAGAGTGTGTACAATACACTATTTATAAAGTAGGCTAAACAATGCTTAGGCATCAAGTGTTAGGATCTCCAACAGTTTATGCAAACAGATACATAGTTTCATAGAGTAAAACTGCATTCCCATACATGCAGTTACATCATGTTAAGCAGTGTCGCTGAAACAGCTACATTAACAGTTTGAGGAAGCTTCAATATAAATCATACAATGGTTACACAGCAGTGTGGTATATATATTAGTAACATTATTTTATTTAGTATTTATTTATTTTTGCAAGGTAAATTCCCCTGCATCCTCACATCCCTGAGTGTTAAATATACTAACATGGGGGTACACAAATCTGGAGAACAGGTATAGTGGTAGAAAAAAACAAAACTCATCTTCTCCCACTTCTCTGAGCCAATTAACAACCTAGCTGGTGTCGCTGTATTGAAACAATGACCAAAGTAAATAGAGGATATTTCTCTTTCAACATTTCAAAACACAACACAGCAGAATGCTCACACACACACACACACACACACACACACACACACACACACACACACACACACACACACACACACACACACACACACACACACACACACACACACACACATACATATACACATACACATCACATGCACACACATCCCTACACATCACACACACACACACACACACACACACACACACACACACACACACACACACACACACACACACACACACACACACACACACACACACACACAGACACACACACACACACATATCCCTACACATCAGACATGCACACACATCCCTACACATCACACACACACACACCCTACATATGACACACACACAATTATTTTTTTCTTCACCAAGTAAATGAGCTGATTCTAATGAAGCATCTTCAGCCAAATTATAGAAAAGTAACCAAAAAAGGTACAACAAACAGTTTAAAAGCTGACAAGCTGCAGTACAGCCTATTCATGCAAAATATAGACACTTATTTGCCTTGATGTTCCATTAAAGCATTCAACCTGTCCAGTGCACATGTAGACAAACTGATTTAGGTTGCCTTTTTTAAGTTAGTTATTGTAACAGTGCTTAAAAGATGTGGTTTAGGGAGGCAGAGAACTGAAAAATGTTTTATCTATAATAAAGCAGTTTTTTTCCTTTATTCACCGTCTTCAACAAGAGACAGTGCACTGGGTGCTCAGTAAGGTCCTTGAGACTCGTTGAATGGAGCAAGTCAGAGAAGGCCAAGAGTTAAAGGTCCCTGCACACAACACATCTAAGGTGGTCTAGGAAGTAGTTTGCTTTAAACAGGAAATGATAGTGATTCTTATTTTAGGACAAAGTGTTTTAAGCACCTTTGTCGCACAGTGGAGAGCTCTGCTGTTAGCTACACAAGTAGGGATCTCAACTCTCAGGAATATTTTGGTTGATACAGGAAGATGTTTTTTTTTCTAAGGCTAGATATGCTGTAGGCTTATCTTAATTATTTATTTTGAAGCACAGAAAATCCTTCTGGTAAATACAGGAAATAATACATCAATTATCTAAGGTGCATGAACATTCAGGTTGTGCCAAATTGTGCTATTTGTTGTCTTTTCATGTGCCAGCCAAACAGAACAGTCGTAAGTTTAGACAATGCACTAGAATAGTATGTTACTTTTTTAAGTTAATCTGTAGCTGCATTTTTCTGAATAATTCATCCCAGATGGTAAGGTGAGATTTCATATGAAAGTGTGCAGTCTTGAGACTTAAAGCACTGCAGGGCCAAATGTATTTAGCTTGGATGTTACACAGCATGCCTGCTGGATGAATGCCGTACTCTGGACTGTGGTACACATGAAAAGTTATAACCACATTCAGACTGTACTGCACAGCGCAGCATGCAGATGGTTTGACGGGTGTAGCCACGATACTGCAGCTAGAGCAGTGCTAATATGACATAATAACGTACTGCTTACATGTATTAGCACAGCTGTGTGTGATGTGGGGAGAAGGTACAGTTCTGTCACTTAACAGTAACTCTGGGGCCAATGAAATGTGAAGTCCAGTTAACCCAGCACTAAAGCATTATCTACTGTAACCTATGTACTAGAGCTTTTCTCCCCAGGACTCCATTGAAAACGGGTTATTTTGGCCCAATGGACTATCCTGGCTAACCAACTGCAAATAAATAAATAAATAAATAATATTACTTAGAACCTGTCGGTTGCTGAAACAACCGAAATACACTGCAGTTATAAACTGCTTAAATACTGCACTGAGTAATAGCGGGTTAACACATTTCTGAATTCCAGCAGGACAGAGCTGATTTCAATAAATTGCAATGATATAAAGAAAACACATCTGTTTAAGTACACTCAGCGTTGTATTAAATGTTTGACTAATGAGATCATTGCTACAAGAATTATAAAAACATAACGGATATTGTCCAATGGCTGATGCCAGTCCCCTCTGGTTCATCTTTTCAGCAGACATGACAGTGGGCTTGAAGGAATGCAGTTTCAAGACATGACTATTAGGGGTGCCTGGTTATATAAAAACAGAGTGCATCATATGCTTTGAGAGTGCATCATATGCTTTGTTTTTTTCCAGAGCAGCACAAGCGAGACAAATAAGCTATTTCTCAACAAATACTCAAGATGAAAGCTGTACAAGAAGCCAAAGGTAAACCTACATGTGAAAACTGTAAAACTAGCTATATAAAACGGGATACCCTGACGTTACAATGTCACAAGAATTCTGGGCAAATCCAATAAATAATGTGAGAACAAAGGACTAAAATTAGGGACAGTTTCCTTTTTGTTACTACTGCTCTAATTTACTAAAGAAGTTAATAGAACAGTAGATCATGCCTCAATATACATTTTCTGAACAATGAGAAGTAGGTGTGTGTGTGTGTATATATATATATATATATATATATATATATATATATATATATATATATATATATATAGGGATGGGGCAAACTGTGATGTAAAATCAGGGACATTCTACAAAACTGAGGGTAGATGAGTGGTATGCATCATATGCTTAATCTCTCAAGCACCATTAGACAGCATGCCATCCAATGAGTGATATGAGCCAATTAGCATGCCATTCGATGAATGGTATTATCCCATTAGACCGCATGCCATCCAATGAATGGTATGATCCCATTAGACAGCATGCCATCCAATGAATGGTATGATCCAATTAGACAACATGTCATCCAATGAATGGTATGATCCCATTAGACAATATGCCATCCAATGAATGGTATGATCCCATTAGACAACATGCCACAAAATGAATGGTATGATCCCATTAGACAACATGCCATCCAAAGAATGGAATGATCCCATTAGACAGCATGCCATCCAATGAGTGGTATGATCCCATTAGACAACATGTCATCCAATGAATGGTATGATCCCATTAGACAGCATGCCATCCAATGAATGCTATGATCCCATTAGACAGCATACCATCCAATGAATGGTATGATCCCATTAGACAGCATGCCATCCAATGAATAGTATGATCCCATTAGGCAGCATGCCATCCAATGAATAGTATGATCCCATTAGACAGCAAATCATCCAATGAATGGTATGATCCCATTAGACAACATGCCATCCAATGAATGGTATGATCCCATTAGACAACATGCCACGAAATGAATGGTATGATCTCATTAGACAACATGCCTTCCAACGAATGGTATGATCCCATTAGACAACATGCCATCCAATGAATGGTATGATCTAAGTAATACATTTATTAAACATAATTCAATCAAGAGTTGATGTAATAATGTATAGAAAATGGTGGGACGGGGGAGGAAAGTAAGTACATATTGGATTGGATACAATCAGCTTTCCTTACATATACTTACACAGAGGTAACTATTGTTTTAAACTGAATGCTGGGAGTCTTGGATGACCTAGTTGCCTTTATAAGTAATGCTTAAAGCTGAAGAAATGAACAGTCCAGACACACCTGAGATAGCGTAAAACGAGTTTATTATAAAAAACAGTATATAAGTGATTTCACCTGCCCAGTGCAAGGCTTTTTCAAGTATGAAACAACAACTACAATTCTACCATTAAAATACCTTTTGCCCTCTAAAACAGCACCAATTATTTAAAGAAACAGAGATTTTTTAAAAACAAAATATTTGTATAAACATATCCACCCCTTTATATACAACACTATTTTACTGCAACCAAATCCATATTGTTTAACACAATCTATTTAATGTATATGTTCAATAAACATTGTATACATCTCATGTTATGGAAAAAAGATATATATGACCCTAAGAAGTCTATAATTTCTTTGCTTTTTTCACCAAGTATGGCTTTATAGATATATGTTCATTAAGACCCGGGGCATTAGTTGTGTTGAGTTTTAGTTGCCAGTAGGTCTCCCTGAAGCTCAACCAGTTCTCCCAGTCCCCTGCCCTTGGGTCCCTAGAAACATGTTCCAAAATGCCAAAACAAAATCCTACATGACTAGGTTGATTACTAAGATGTCTATAGAGGGCATTGTTTAAATTTTTCTTCTTGATGTTATAGATGTGTTCATTGGAGAGGTGAAAGCACTTGTATACTGTTTTTTAGAATAAACTCATTTTAAGCTATCTCAGGTGTGCCTGAACCAGTCGTCTCTTCAGTATTTTTTTTTTTGGTAAACGGTTCCTACTATTTCTCTTGTTATTTGAATGCTTAAAGCTGCATAATTTGACAATATGACTGCACTGATGACATATGCTAGAGCTGCTGTACCTGTTTATATCTCACCTACACAACATGGTTTTCCCCCAGAGCATAGTACCACAACAGCCCTCATTTCATTCACAAACGCTAACTCCAAGGCCACAGACAATCACAAGTTGGTCTTGTGTCTCTTTCTTGATCTCTCCAAAGTTTTCAATACTGTCTCCCACCCTATTCTCCTTTCTAATGTCTCTCAACTCAGTATTTCTGCTCCTACTATTTCCTGGTTCCAAAGCTACTTCTCCAACAGACAACAAGCTGTTAAATGTCTCTCCTCCCTCTCCCACTTTCTCCCCATTAAGATGGGAGTCCCTCAAGGATCAATACTTGGTCCCTTACTTTTCAATATTTTCATAGATCACCTCTACATTTCCTGTCCACAATCATCCTAATACAGTATGCAGATGACTCCACAGTCATCACCACCTCCGATACTCTCCCTGACCTATTTACCCTAACACAAAAGTCTTTCAACCTTATCGAAACATGGCTCTTAAATAACCAACTCTTACTCATCCCAGAAAACACTAAACTTCTACTTTTCCTTCCTAAATCACTGTCTCAACACAAATCAGCATTAACCATTACATCCCTTAACAACACTATCATACGGCTAAAATCCATACTAAGCTTTCCGGTGCCATTATAGATGACCAACTAAAGTTCGACCTTCATGTCATACATCTCAAACTGGAAACATAAAAAATCTTGACAAAGGCCCATGAAAAATAGGTACAAATCAGTATGCTGATTAACACAAAATTTGCATACACAATTATGCAACACCACCCACTTTAGTGGAATTGTGGGATACCAACTTTCAAACCCTAACTGAAGAACAGACAACCAAAATTTGGCCCCAGCTCAGACCCTGTAGTAAATTTTTTTTTGACATGTGTAGCAATGATGTTCACTGGGAAGGGAAAAAATGATGAACCTTAGGATTTTGTTTTTGGTGACTTGCAGTATGTGGGTTTTGTGGTAAAAGTGCAGCATTTAATGGTAGGAAATATTCTAACCTTAGCAAAAGAATATTATAGTTTGCTAGGACCTCCAAAAGTCATTCTCCATGGTCTTCTGATCAATGGCGTAGCTTGAGTTTGTGCCACCTGGGGCTGACTTTCTGTTTGCCACCCCTTCCACCCTCACAAAATCATGGTGGAATGGGGCCCCCCATACACAGCCCACTCCCCTGTGCAGCCATTCCAATGTCCCATTACTTGGGTATTTTGCCCCATTTACCATAAACACTGTAATGTGTGTACTGCTTTACTTGTATGATGATTATTTGGATTTCATTTAAAACTTTTATTTTACATTTTATAGCACAAACACTAATATACATCTGCTAAACAAAGCAATACAGTCCCACAATGAAAATAGATTTAGCATTAAAATTTCTCTGTCCTTGAAACACACATTCATTAAAACAGCATTGAAACCCACATTCAAAGAAAATGCATCGGGCCAGTGGCAGATAAGGATTAACTTTGGGCTGTTTTCAAATCATATGCCCCTTGAACACAAAACATACATGTGTTCTTTGATACACCTTCCTGATTGTATTATATTATATTACTTGTATAATACAACACACTTGTTAAGCATGTTTTAAATGTATTGTTTTGAACATTTTTTCAGTAAGCAATGAAACAAAATGCATGAACCAATAATGACAAAACTGCCCAATTCAGAACATTTCCATCATAAAAGTTTATTCACACTTCTACAATACACCAGTATCAGTAAACATGCACAATCTCTGCAGAAGTAAAAGTCATCTAAATAATTCCACATTAAAGAGATCTGTAACTAATGAAGAGGTTGCTGTTGCAAACAACTTTATATTTCATTGTTTCGTATACAAATAAAGTGTCTGTTGCCCTTGAGAAATAAACTGCCTATGCTACATTAAAAAAATGATAAGGCAGTAATATTGCAATAGGGAATGGATGACAAACTGATAACAGGTTCAAAGTTACTACATATCTCTGCCAAAGAAGACATCCTCAGGACTGCAGCATCCACCCCTTCAAAAGTACTACACAGTACAGTATCAGCAATCTATCTACATGTTGTGGGAGTAGAACCCACAGCCTTCTGCATCAAAAGCAAATATTTTACCTGTTATGCTACTAACAACACAAGCAGACTTGGCATAATCAGCACTAAACTTCTCTCCCCCTGAAAAAAGATCCCACAACACTTATTGAAAAGAGATGGGTAGTTTATTTACAACTTCAAAAAATTATCTGCGCATTCTTACAAAATATTTATACATTTTCAAAAATAATACTGAAAAGGAAACACATTTTCAATATATTCTCAAAATTCATCCTCTCAGCCCTTTTCTTGTTGACCGTAAACATACATTTTTTAATAAAATATTGCAGTCCCACAGCTTATTATATAATACTTTGTCATGTATAGACCTCCATAGTATCCAAACTACACTTACTAAAATGCCTCACATATAGACCTCCATAGTCTCCAAACTACATTTACTAAAATCCTTCCCTACAAGCTTTTTTGTGTTGGAGGGAAGCCTTCTAGCTTATCATTGGGAGCGGTAAGCACTAGGTAGCCTACCTACAACAAGAAGAGTGGTTTCTGGCAGAGAAATTGTAGTATACTGGCTGTTTGGGCAGTTTTTCCATCTCTTTCAACCTTCTGGGTTAAAAGCCCACATTTGCGCTTTTCCCACCTTTCCTGTAACTAGTCTAGTCCAGATACAGATTTGCTGTATCCAGGACTGTATGTAAGCTTCTGAGCCCACCAAACTTTTCTGTGTTGGAGGGAAGACTTCTAGCTTATCAGTGGGAGTGCTAAGCATTAGGTAGCCTATCTACCACAAGAGGAGTGATTTCTGGCCCACAAATTGTAGTTTATTGTCTGTCTGGGTAGTTTTTCCATTTCTTTCAACTTTCTGGTTTAAAAGCCTGCATTTGCACTTTTCTCACCTTTCCTATAATTAGTCTAGTCCAGATACAGATGTACTATATCCAGGACTGTTTGTAAGCTTCTGAGCAGTGCCAAAGTCTGCTCTTCAATTTTCCCTTAGATCTACTAGTTCTCTCCTCTCCTGCACTTTTACTAGCTTATTAGTCTAGCACTTTACCAGACTTCTTGTAGCAATTAATGTAGCACACAAAAGTGCTACCAGTACTAAATGTTCTACAAGAAAACATCTCCAGTACTTATTATTAATGCCCACCCCTCCAGGCATGTCTAAAGGTCAGTTCCCTGTGCTTTCTCCTATTAGCCTGGTGAACTTGGGCATCCTGAGGCAATGTAGCAACTGCCTCATGTACACTGACAACCCTCTCCTCTTACCTCCCAACACTCAGACTTGTGAGAGATGCACTTATATAGCCAAACTGGAAGCCACGTACTCTCCAGCCAAGACCGAAATAGCTGGTCAAGAGGAGAAGGTCAACATTTGCACCACACTACATGGAACACATAGCCTTCCAGAACACACACCAGCACTGCCTTCACATAAAAACACAAACCGCACATCACCTTCATGGAGGCTCTCAATACAAATCTACACAAACAGCAGAGACCTCCAAGGCAGGAGTGCACTCGACCACCACAACACAACACTAATCATGAGACACATAACTCTCCTAAACAGTGTGCCACTCAACCACAGTCCCTAAGGCAAAACAGCATGCCCAGCACACTAGTCATAGGTGACTCAATAGTGAGGCATACTGATGTCCCACTCACTAGGTTGAATAAGGAGAAAGTAACAATCAGCTGCCTGTCAGGTGCTAAGATCTACCACATAATGCATGCACTCAGGTCCCTCAACAACAGGTGCAAATATGACTCTGTCATTGTACATGTGGGTGCGAATGACCTGGGAAGTACCTCCCTGGACTACATGAAAAGAGACACGGAGGAGCTCTTGGATTATGTAGCCCAGGCGGGTATGACCCTGGCCCTTTGCAGCATCCTGCCATCACCCAGAATGATACCACAGTACAAGCAGAAAATGATTGATTTCAACAATTGGCTAAGTTTCTGGTGTCATTTAAATGGGATCCAGTATCTGTCTGCCTGGGATGACATGATTAACAGACCTCGATGCTTTGCCAGAGATTCCTGATACTGGCCAAGGCTCTTGCCACCCCTATAGTACCTTTTTAGGCATTGTTCCAAAGACCAAATTACCACCATAACAGCTACAAACAAATGCAATCTGAGGGTCATGCTGCTCAACGCTAGAAGTCTAATTCTCAAAATGCACTCACTTGAAGCACTCCTTAAAATGGAGAACACTGACATTTGTGCCATAACAGAAACCTGGTTCAAGGCAGCAGAAAGCACCCCTGCACTATCAGGCTATAACTCATTCCACACCTTTCGGCCCCAGAACTTGGACCAAAGCTCCAAAGGTGGTGGTGTTTCCATATTCATAAAGGATGCACACACCTCCAGACTGGTAGCCCAACAAAATGCATCTGAGATACTTCAGGTGCAGCTAACATTAGGTAAGACAGCAATCTAGGTCGTAGCCTGCTATAGGTCCCCAACCATGTCCCAAGACTCACACTCCACATTCCTAAGCACCCTGGAGAATATAAGGGTCAAACCTAACACTCTCATACTGGATGACTTTAACTACCCCTCCATTAACTGGGAAAACTATCCATGTACCTTGACCATCCTTGACCTGGTCATTACTAACATGGGTGACCATTGCCTTACACCAATAGTCAACTCCTCCCTAGTTAGATCTAACCACAAACTAATCACCTTGGAAATCCACATCCCTCCCCCCGCAAAGGTAACCACCATGAAAAACTGCTCCAACGCTAACTTTGGGCTCCTAAAAACAGAGGTGGCTAACTTCACGGCACCCATGCAAATGGAGAATAGTTGCATGACTGCCAAATCATACACAGATGCACTGTATGAACACGTACACAAATGCATGGATCTCACCATACCCAATAGAACCAAGACACTCTCCTTCAAAAAAAGGAAGCCAATCTGGTGGTCCCCTACCATAAACACACTCTACAACAGGAAGAGGAAACTGATGTGGAATAAGGTGAAGTCCCAAGACTGGAAAAACTCCCTTATCAGCCTCAACAAAAAGTTGAGAGCCCTCATCAAATCCTCTAAAGCTTGCTATGAAAACAGAATTGCAGCAGATAGTAAAGACAACGACAGGGCCTTCTATAGTTATGTAAAGAATCTCCATGGCAATACTCAGATTTGCTCTGAGCTACTGCACAATGGTACCTCCTATACCAAGCCAACATATATTGCCAATATACTAGCCGGCAGATTCAGTGCCAACTTTACCCTCCCAAGGGACCAGTCACAATACCAGTAGATTGCCAGGAACACAGTATTAATACTGCACAGGTTAAACAGCACTGTCCAATGCCAAGAATACAGCTTCTATGGGACCTGACAATATCTTTGGCTGTGTTATGGATGAACTACAGAGTGAACTGGCACCTCACCTGTGTGCCCTGTTCAATCACAACCTCACCTCAGGCTTTGTCCCTACTGAATGATGCACTGCTACAGTCATCCCTCTCAACAAAGGAGGAGCAACTACAGACACTGGGAACTATCACCCCATTAGCCTGACTAGTCTGATATGCAAAGCTATGGAATGCATCATCATGGACCTAATAAACAAGGCTATAAGGAATCTATAAACTCTGGATCCTACACAGTTTGGTTTTGTGAAGGGTAGATCATGCCTACTCAACTTTGTCATCTTCTTTGAGTCAGTCACCAGAGCTGTGGATGACAGCAAGGTGGTTCATACAGCCTACCTTGATCTGGCCAAGGCCTTTGATATCATTCCCCACTCAGGAATCACAGAAAAGCTCACTAAGCTTGGCATCAACCTCTATATCACTGGGTGGGTTGCAAACTGGCTCACAGGTAGAACCCACAGTGTGAAAGGAGCTGACTCCAAGTCAGACTGCCGACCAGTCACGAGTGAAGTCCCACAGGGTTCAGTCCTGGGTCTTCTCCTGTTTGGTATCTACTTCTCTAAAGTTCAGGCCAACACAAAGGGACTCTGGCTGACAAAGTTCACAAATGTTACTAAGGGTTTTGCATCCAGGAAGAAAGAGGTCATTGTCTCCCTCTACTCTTCCCTCATTAGGAAAATCATTGAGTACAATGCCCCATTTGGCATGTACCTCACTAAACACCTGATCAAGTGGAGAGGCCGCAAAAGTACCTCACAAAGAGGATTATCGGCCTTAAACATTTGTCCTATATGGACAGACTAAAAAAACTCCAACTATTCTCTGTCTCATATCGCCTACTTAGAGGCAATCTCTGCTTGACTTACAAAGCCATGTCTGACCCAGCTCTGTTAGAAATGCTACATCTAAAGAAATCCCAATCCCTCTGCACCACACCTTCCAGAGACTTCAACCTCATTACCACAATCAACAGAACATGCTGGAGGAACAGGTTCATAACCCAGAGACTGCCCATGCTATGGAATAGACTTCCCATACATGTCTAGCAGAGCACCTCACTGGCTCTCTTCAAGAGAAATCTTGATGAGTGAATGGGAAATAGAAAATTCACCCCAGGGATCACTCCAGTGGCTTTACTCGACAGAGGCACTGGGAACTAAGGTCGGGTGGCACGATGCCAGGGTAATCTTATGGGCTAGACTTGTAAAGGCTTCAGGGCCATTAGCCTAGTACACACCTATGAACCTATGAACCTATGTCAATCTGTTTTGTACAATTCCATGCTCCCCATATGTCAGTATAATCACACATCAGAAAAATGTTGACTTTTATGCTGTGAAGCAGTTTTTCCCCAAAAATGTCACCCTCTTACATTCAGCATATCTTCACATAAGTAAATGCCTCTAAAGAATCTGCCCTATAATGACATAAACAAATGCAGCACACTAACTGCCACTAAAATAGTGCTTAAGAGCTGACAAATGTAAAAACAGTGCACACAATAATCATACTCCTGCCGTTAAGCTGACAAAAGTAACCCTGGAGAGCTGACAAATATAACCCTGCCTGCAGCCATTAACTCTTCCTGCCATTAAGTAAAAGAACTGATATAACACAAACACTTGGTAGAGAAAACCACTTTATAAAGCAAAGCTTTCGGGCAGAACCCTTCTTCAATACTAAAACATAGCATCAAACATTTCACACTTTAAATACAGGTTATCAGTCACATGATCAGCTGCCAAAAAATCATGTGACAACACAAAAATAAAATACAGAATATAAAATATATTATAAAACTAGAGCATAAGAGTCTATTCTATATAACATACATAATTCATGAACAATTACATCACAATTTGGTATTTTGTAGTTGTAATTGATGTAATTGTTCATGAATTATGTATGTTATATAGAAAAGACTCTTATGCTCTAGTTTTATAATATATTTTATATTCTGTATTTTATTTTTGTGTTGTCACATGATTTTTTGGCTGCTGATCATGTGACTGATGACCTGTATTTAAAGTGTGAAATGTTTGATGCTATGTTTTAGTATTGAAGAAGGGTTCTGCCCGAAAGCTTTGCTTTATAAAGTGGTTTTCTCTACCAAGTGTTTGTGTTATATCAGTTTTTGCAGCTTGTTTTTTCTTGTCTGACATAGTTGCTGCTACTGGGAATTCCTGTAAGGGTCTATCTCGCAGCCTTGCTAGCTCTGATATGGCAACTTTAATGAAAATGAACTCAACTGTTAAGTCTCTTATTAACATTGAGATTAATCCGTTACTACAGTTAGCTGAAACAGTATGTCCTGCTACTGGGAGTGTTATTCCACCTGCTTCTGAGAACATTGCTGAGTTTAATAAGGCTCTGCAGTTGCTTGAAAGGAAAGTGAGTGCATTTAAGCATTTACAATGGCAACGCTTTAGCTTCCTGGCTTATGTGGAGAGAGGAATTGTCCCACGAGGGCTGAGAATTCTTAAAATGCCCTCTTATGGTAACACTTACCCAGAACTGTTGAAAAAATGGCAGCAGCTTAATATTAAGCTGAGTTTGGACTACATGTGTTTGATGAATGACTTTTTTCTCACTATAGAGGAGGACTACAGAAAATAAATCCTTGCCTTAGAAAATAATATAGTGGAAATGCCTGTTTTTTCTACTATGGTTGATAGTTACCAACAAATGCTTGATAGATTGCAGGCATTTGATTGTCGTATGGAAGCGACCAAAAAACAGAAGCTAACGCGTGACATCAGTGACTTTCAGAGAGGTAATATCTTCTCTTGGCCGAAAACAGACCATATTCCTTATGCTAACCACAAAAGAGTTTCCCAAAGAGAGGCCTTGGATACTCAATTTTCATGAGATAACACCAGCTTTGAAAGCTCCTTTAAAGCTGGTTATGGAAGTGGCGCCCCCGCCGACATTACAGAATGAACCTGTCCAAGTGACATCATCTCCTCTCGCAGCATGCGCTAGCGCGCATTCTGAAGTGAAACAGAAACAAGATGGCAATGACAATGCCGTAGCTGCTGTTGGAAAGAAGTCTCAACAGCTTACTATTAATATTGCGCATAAGCGCTTTCACTTAGAACATCCTGAGTCCGTTATGGAGAGGTCTCCGAAACAGAGAGGATTTCCAATGGGGCAGGCGATAAATTCAAGTAAATGAAAGAGTGAGAGCCCTTTAGGGCTGAACAAAATAAGCCGCAAATAACAAACGGTACGTTGAATCTCTCTAAGTTTGTTTTACAGGAAGCCCGTTATTCTTTCCTGTGTAAAGGGCTTAACTATATACCTACTAGCAGGGACAGTTTGGTGTCTGCACTCACAGACTTGAAACTATTCTCTAGAAATGTTAATCTGAGACTTTTGTTTGGTGATTCTGCTACTGTTGTAGGGCAGTGTAAACGACGTAGTACTTTTGTACCGGTTAGTGTACCTATCGTGAAGGCATTTCATGACATTTGTGTATCTCAAATTAGAACTCTATATTCTAATATTGTGAAGAAAAGGACTTATAATTTGACACTCCATGAATATAAAGCACTAAAGAGTTTACAATTATGTGATGATGTTATTATTAAGCAAGCAGACAAGGGTGGTGTGGTTGTTTTAATGGACCGAAAAGATTATATGTCAGCAGTGTCTGTATTACTTGAAGACAGCACAGCATTTAAGACTATTTCAACTTTAGAAGTCAGAAAGTGTATTACCTATGTGAATATGGTTATTTATGAATTACAGCTGAATGGTGATATTAGTCTAGATCTGTTTCATTATTTTACTGTTCCATGTCCTGTCATCCCACATTTATACGGTATCCCTAAAATTCATAAATCTATGATGAATCCACCGATGAGACCTATTGTGTCGGGTGGCGGTTGGATAACCGAACCAATTTCCTTATATCTACAAAGACAGTTACAACCTTACTTGCCTCATTGTGATACTATTTTACGGGATACATCAGATTTATTGTGTAAGCTGCAGCTATGGCATAATAGTATTAATGATGCATTAGATAAGTGTAAGTATTATTTTGTAACACTAGATATTACCTCCCTTTTTACTGTCATTCCAAATGACATTGAGCTTGAATTGTTGAGAGAATTTCTAGTCTCACAACCTAATCCAAATATTAGACACATAGAAAATATTTGCTGTCTTATGGATGTAATATTGAAAAATAATATATTTTTGTTTAATGACACTCTGTTCCTTCAGCTCACTGGGGTAGCTATGGGTACCTCGGTAGCCAACACATATGCCAACTTGGTCCTTTATCAATGGGAGAAGAATCATATATATAATGAAAGTAATCCTTTTGTTGATAAAATTTGTTTTTTCCAACGTTTTGTGGATGATTGCTTTATGATATGGGGTGGTACGTTGGATGAGTTAAATGCATTTCTGACCTATTTGAATTCAACTACAAGTTTTTTAAAATTTAAAATGGAAACATCTGATAACACTATAGTTTTTTTAGATGTTAGGTTACAGATGCATGAAGGCGTTTTACATACTAGTTTACATAGGAAAGATGTTTATTCTGGTAGATACACCCATTTTGGTAGCATGCATGCACCGCATATATTTAAAGGCATTGTTAAGTCTCAGTTTGGTAGGGTAAGCAGGTTAAACACTGATGACACTGTTTTCTCCTGGCAATTGGAGGATATGATAAAAGATTTTATATCTAGTGGATATGATGAGCATCTTCTATCTGGTTTGAAACATAATGTGATGATAGACAGAGAGACATTCTTGAAACCAACCTTTTTAGAAGGTTTGGCCGATACAAGTGATGACAATGTAAGGAATAAATCTGAGACAGCCATTAGATATATTACTTCGTTTAATGTAAAGCCAGGTCCTATAAAACAAATTATATTTAACAATTGGGCCATTCTTATGGCCTCTGATGAGTTGAAGGCTATCTTGGGTGATAAACCACGCTTTGCATATAGAAATATGAAGACACTTAAGAGCATGTTATGTTATAAGGACTTTAGTAGATCCATGCACGTACCCTTTTCAGTGAATTGTGGCACTGTTAAGTGTTTTAATTGTATGTGTTGTGCTGATATTCTTAGTAATGATAGTGACACTTTTATACATCCCACTCATGGCAATGTTTTTAAGTTTAAAGTATCAGCCACTTGTACTACATCTTCTGTGGTCTATTTGGCTACATGTGTCTCCTGTCCTTCGTTTTATGTGGGTAAGACTACCCGTAAATTGAAGGAGCATATTACTGAACATAAATCGGAGATTAGGAGATGCTATGATAAGAATGCCTTATATAAACATATATCTATTTTTGGTAATGAACATAAATTTAAGTTTAGGGTGATTGACATTGTATATCCTACATTAAGGGGTGGTGATATTAACAATCAGTTAAAGACTAAGGAATATGAATGGATATTGAGATTTGCTGCTGATTCACCACCAGGTTTGAACAGCATGGTTAGCCTTAAACCAATATTAGTTAAACTACAAAATACCAAATTGTGATGTAATTGTTCATGAATTATGTATGTTATATAGAATAGACTCTTATGCTCTAGTTTTATAATATATTTTATATTCTGTATTTTATTTTTGTGTTGTCACATGATTTTTTGGCAGCTGATCATGTGACTGATAACCTGTATTTAAAGTGTGAAATGTTTGATGCTATGTTTTAGTATTGAAGAAGGGTTCTGCCCGAAAGCTTTGCTTTATAAAGTGGTTTTCTCTACCAAGTGTTTGTGTTATATCAGTTTTTGCAGCTTGTTTTTTCTTGTCTGATTAAGTAAAAGAAGCTAGCAAATGGCCGTTAAAGTTACAGTAAATTAAAGTAAAAAAAAATCACCCTGTCTGCAGCAGCTAAGTAACAGTACAAATGTAGCACATGTAGCACACTTCTCCTGCCGTAAAAATGGCCGTTAAGTAAAAGAAGCTAGCTGAGCTCCCACTCCTTTTTTTACCTGCATAAAAACATTACTTAAGAGAGCTAACCTGCTTACAGAATCACAACAAATGTAGTGCCGGCTGACTGGAAAAGACTTAAGTAGATGCAGTGCACACTAATCATACAAATGTCTGTTAAAATTACTGTTTTGTTAAGGTAAAAACAGCGGAGAGCTGAGAAACCTAAGTAACGCTGCCTGCAGTCAGGCGCCAGTCGTTAAGTAAAAGGAGCTAGCTGCTGCCATGCTGCACACAGTACAAACGTAGCACACACACTCCTACAAAAATAAATAGCATACTCCTCTTGCCATTTAAGTAAACAGTGGGAAGTAAAAGAAGCTAGCTGCTGCACATACCCCACACAGTATAAATGTAGCACACTCCTCCTGCCGCTAATAGAAAGGTTTTCCTGCTTAATGCATTTTTTATCTGTCCTGGGCTGGAGGAGAGAAGCCAAGCCGGGGAAAACAAATGTACAGCCATTAAATAAGTAAAGCTGCTGCTCCTGGAAGAGGAGCCGAGTTGGGGTAGAAAGTTGCGCGGTACACACGCAGACCGGTCTACAGAAGCTGACATTATTGCACAGACCCTGCACATGATGATGTCAGGAGTAAAAAAAATAAAATAAAAAAACAAGAAATTTGGAAATTAAAAGGGCCATGCGGGAATTCGTGACAACCCAATATTTTGCCCTCAAAAGCGGTATTTACAGAGGAATTCGGTATGGTTGTGAGGTATGCTTCATGTATGCCACTGCATTAAGAAAACTCATCAAAAATGAGGTCTATTGTAGAGAAATAAAAAGTCATTGTCACATCAGACACTTGGCCATGCTTACCTCCTTTCTAACTTTTCTACAGTTCTCAAATCCTAACTAACCTACAATCTAATCTCCTCACAAAACTTTAAACCACCTATAATAAAGCAGCTAGATTTGCATGTAATAACTGACCTAAGTCACATGACTGTCTCACTCTTAAGTCTTTAAACTGGTTAGAATTCTTTCACCATTTTCAACTTTCCCAGCATTCCATTGTACCCACACCCCCCTTCTGCCCTAACATCTCATCGTTCATCTCCCTCTACAACCCCTCTCGAGCTCTAAGGACCTCTGATCAATATCACCTAGAAATCTACAAACCCAAGAGCTCTTTTGGACAAAAGCTGTACAGCTATTTACCAACCCTCTCTTAGAACAAACTTCCCACGTCTCTAAGAAAAATAAACCAGACTCATGCGTTCAAGAAGCTGTAAAAGAGTATATAAAGAGCACCTGGACATGTCATTGTAAATATCCTACTTGAACTCTCTACCCTGTTCCATAATCCCACTTTCACTCTTGTTGTACTATGCTCTTATATTTTCTCCTGCACCCAATCTTATCTGCAGCTTCTTAGCCCAGTTCTCCCTGTATTTATCTCACTTGATTCCTTACCTTACCCCCTCATTAACGCTTCTTTTGCACTTAAATATTTACCCCTAGCTTTCCCTGTCATTATTAACTGCACCTTTACCCCCTATTAAAGCTATCACATATGCTTAATCTCCAGTTCTCTAAGAGGTATCCTCTCCTAACTAACTTTTTACCAACTAGATTACTTCCTTTCTCTCTTTTTAACTAATTCTGCTTAATTCTACTCCTAGAACCTTGGGTTACACCAACAATCGCTGTAAAAGAAATGGTGTAATAGTGTGCTACATCCGTAAAGACTGTATATGGTATTAATGTTTTCTACTACAGTATTTTATTAACTATATATTAATGTGTTTATATCTATAATGCCTGCATTTCTTACTGCTACATTTTAAATATTGTGATGTAATAACTTGTTATACTGTAGAGCTTTTCTCCCCGGGCCTCCGCTCAAAAGGGCTTTTGCTCATTCGGACTATTCTCACTACACCTTTCTAAACATACTAGAAAATATTAAGATACAACCAAACACCATAATACTGGGTGATTTCAACTCCCCTGCCATTAACTGGGAAAACTACTCATGTACCAACACCTTTTCACAACAGTTCTTGGAATTCATAAATTCCAATGCCCTGGACCAACTAATCCATTGTCCCACCAGGGGCTCCAATATCCTGGACCTGGTCATTACCAACATGGGAGATAGATGCTCCACACCAGTGGTCACCCCCTCATTGGTCAGGTCTGACCCTAAGTTAATCACCCTTGACATCCATATCCCCCTATCCCCCCCCAGTAAGGAAACCTCTGTAAAAAACTTCTCCAAACCCAAATTCATGCTACTCAAGTCTGAAGTGACAAACTTCATGGCACCCATGCAGACAGGAGCTGAAAGTTTGACTGCTGCATCCTACACTAAGGCAATGTATGAGTACATCCACTTGTGCATGAATCGTGCCATTTCAAATAGAACCAAGACACTCTCCTCCAAAAAAGGAAGCCAATCTGGTGGTCCCCTGCCATAAACAAACTATACAACAGAAAGAAGAAACTGTTGCAGAAAAAAGGAAAATCCCAGGATGCAAAAAACTCCCTTACCAGCATTAGTAATAAGCTGAGATCCCTCATAAAAACCTCCAAAGCAAGTTACGAAAATAAAATTGCTAAAGATTCCAAAGACAACCACAAAGCATCCTATAGTTATGTCAAGAATCTAAATGGCAATGCTCAGATCTGCTCTGAGCTACAACAGAATGGCATTAAATATACTAATCCCAAGGATATTGCCAATATCCTGGCAGACCGCTTTAGTGCCAATTTCACCCCCTCTTACCCCCTAAAGGGCCCATCTCAATACCAAAAGATTGCCAAATTCCGGTACTCACGGCCACACAGGTAGAAACCAGACTCTCCAAAGCTAAGAATACAGCATTCATGGGACCAGATGACATCCCGAGCTGTGTACTACATGAACTACAAAATGAACTGGCAACTCACCTAAGTGTCATGTTTAATCATAGCCTCAGTGGTGCACAGCTACAGTTATCCCACACCACAAGGGGAATCCATCTTGGATCCCGGGAACTAATGTCCCATCAGTCTGATGAGCCTGATCTGCAAGGGCATGGAACGCATTATTATGGAACTTATAAGCAAAGACATTGGCAACCTTCAAACACTGGACCCCACCCAGTTTGGGTTCATGAAGGGCGACCTCGTCTCCTGAACCAGATTGACTTCTTCTAATCAGTCTCCAGAGCTGTGGACGAGGGTAAGGAGGTCAACACAGTGTATTTGGACCTTGCCAAGGCCTTTGACACCATCCCCCACTCTGGAATCATAGATAAACTTACTAAGCTGGGTATAAATCCCTACATCACTTGATGGGTTGCCAACTGGCTTACTAACAGAACCCACAATGTAAAAGTAGCCGACTGCAAGTCCAGCTCCAGACAGGTGACAAGTGGCGTACCTCAGGGTTCAGTCCTGGGGCTGCTTTTGTTTGGCATCTACTTCTCTGAAGTACAGGCCAACACTAAGAGACTCTGGCTAACAAAGTTTGCAGATGACTGCAAACTGGGAGCCATTGCTGAATCCCCAAATGATGTGGATATTCTACAAAAGGGCCTTACAGAAATAGAAGCTTGGTGCCAAAACCATGGGCTCAAGCTTAATGCCAAGAAATGTATAGTTATCCCCTTTGGGAAAAAACATGTACCCATGAATTACCACATAGGTGGCAGTACACTAAATAACGAAAGTGTGATGAGAGACTTAGGGACACAGATGGACAGTGGTCTCACCTTCGATAACCACATTGCCACAACAGTCAGGAAATCCTTCTATGTGGCACACCTCATCACTAAGGGCTTTTCATCCAGAAAAAAGGAGGTTATTGTCCCACTGTACTCATCCCTCATTACACCCATTATAGAGTACAATGCCCCGTTTGGTATGTACCTCATAAAACATCTGCAACAGCTGGAAAGACTACAGAAATACCTCACTAAAAGAATCACAGGCCTAAAGCAGATGCCCTATGCTGACTGTCTAAAAAACTCCAGCCATACTCTGTGGCATATCGTCTACTCAGAGGTGATCTCTGCTTAACATACAAGGCCATGTCAAATCCTGAGCTGTTGGACATGCTCCACTTAAAAGAAATCCCAATCCCTCACAGCCACATGCTCCAGGGATCTAAACCTTGTCATCACAATGAACAAAACATGCTGGAGGGATAGGTTCCTGACCCAGAGACTCCCCATACTCTGGAACAGGCTGCCTATACATGTCAAGCAGAGTGCCTCCTTGGCCCTCTTCAAGAGGAACCTTGACAATTGGATGGGAGATAGGAAATTCAACTCGGGGATCACGTCAGTCACCCTGCTAGACAGGGGTCCAGGGAAGTAAATATTGTGGGAAGAAATATCCAGGGAATTGTTATGGCTAGGCTTGTATGGGCCCTAGGGCTGATAGCCTAGTACCAACCTATGAACCTATGAACCTAAATAAATAAGTAAATAGATATCTGGAATTTCCTGTCAGTATTAGAGAAGTTCTAGACAAAGTTAAGGTTCCCAGCCTCACAACAGAAGCTGGGAGCTGTAAGATTCACAAATACTGAATATTATCAGCTCTTAAGGTCATTATTATTACTATTATTAACTGCTGTGCTCAGAACAACCCCCCCCGCATGTAGCCATATATAATTCATGTCATTTCCTTTTTAGTTATCTGACATAAACGATATTAAAACAAAGGCCTTCACAGCTTGTTAAATCACTATTACTCCTTTACTCGGACCTTTAATGCTTTTCCCCTTACTGCCTTTGGACTCCAGTATCTAACAACTGTTAATGGATCCATAGCTATATCAGTGAGGTGCTGTTCCAGCCCCTCACAGATTGTCATCTGAGAAGGAGGTGTCTGGACTCATTCTTCCCATAGGTTCAGACTCCCTATGCAGCTAAGGGACTGTTGGAGGGCGTAGCTTCCTCTTCTCCTACACTCTTCCAAGGCGCTCTGCTATCAATTCATGCTGGATGGACCAACATCCTCTGACCCACTGTTATTGTTTTCCCACACCTTGGGTCCTTCAGTCAGTTAGGGTTATCTCTTGAATGGTCTCCACCTCCTTTCCACAGTAGCAGGTACGTGCTGTACTGTTCTGTTTACAACATTCCTCTCAAAAGAACTGTTATCTTCCACTATGTGCATTTTCAGTATAACGAACAAAAAAGTACAGTTGTGCAAATAAACTTACCATAAAAGCAGATGTTCCAATGACCACTGCTACAGTAGCCTATGCTACATGGGTTATATCCAGGATATAACAGCTGGCTAGTTTTCAAAGCTTCAGGGCACATTCCATATACCCAAATTGTTAAACAGCTTGAACTGAGCTAACTAAACTGCCAGATTAGGTGCCAAACCCTTCAGAACTTTCATACTAAGTGAGAGAAGACTGGCCAAGCCTTAAGAGGAAATTGCTAGGAAAAACAAAAAACAACAAATATCCACACCTGGCATACAAAACACACCAAAAAGCAAGGAAATGAAGGGAGAAAGCAGCTATTGCAGCAGTGATCATCTGAACATCTGTTGGTATGGTAAGTTTACTTAGAGAACTATATTATGTTCATTATATTGATCACTCTTGCAGTAGCCTAAGCCATATGGGCAGATTACCACAGCTTACAACATCTGGGAGGTGGATGGGGAAAGGTCCAGAAGTCCCTGGAGAATGGTGGTAGCAAAACCTTACCTTGACCTGAAAAAGGAATCTATCTTGTAGTGCATTGTAAAGATATTTAAGGAGGACCAAGGTGCAGCTTCTACGATGCTTCTGGACACTGACCCTTTTCAAAAAGCCATAAATGAAGTCAAGGCCCTGGTTGATTGGGCCTTGAACCTACCTACAATAGTTTTACTGAGGTGGGAATAACAAAAGTTAATAGCCTACAACAACCATTTGGAAACAGTCTGATTTGACACAGATTATCCCTTCTTCTTACCTTCACAAGAAATGAACAACTGATTGAAAGTTCTGAAAGATTTTGTTACTGCCAGTGTTGTCTGTGGACAAAGTATGAAGTATCCTTTCTCTCTTGTGTTCAGGTCAAAGAAAGAACACAGGCAGATGGATAGTTTGGTTTAAAGTACACGCAGAGACCACTTTAGGCATAAAAGGGGAATTAGTTCTCAGAGAAACCCTGTCCTGAGGAAAATTAAATAAGGTTGACCCACCATAAGAGGTTATAACTCAGATGCTCTTGCAGAGGTCAGACCAATCAGTAAAACATTTTCCATGTTAAGAACCTCAAATCAGCCATACATGCTTGTCAAATGGAAAAAACATTAGCTTCTCTACAACAGAATGAAGATCCTAAGGAAAATTCACTGGTTTTCTTGGGGGGTCTCTTGTGTAATACCCCTTCCAAAAACATTTGATATGAGAATGCATTGAAAGATAGGTATTCATGGTCAGACAGGCTGAAACGGCCAACAAATGAACCTTGATAGAGGAGTAAGACAGGTCATAAGAAATTAACTCCCTGACTAAGGAAAAGAAAAGCCCTGAATATCCATTGAAAGGCATACAGGGACATTCCTGACTAAGGAAAAGAAAAGCCCTTTATATCCGTGGAAAGACATACAGGGACATTCCTGACTAAGTAAAAGAAAAGCCCTGAATATCAGTGGAAAGGCGTACAGGAACATTCCTGACTAAGTAAAAGAAAAGCCCTGAATATTATTGGAAAGGCAACGGGAACATTCCTGACTATGGAAAAGAAAAGCCCTGAAAATCCGTGGAAAGTCAACAGGAACATTCCTGACTAAGGAAAAGAAAAGCCCTGAATATCAGTGGAAAGGCAACAGGAACATTCCTGACTAACGAAAAGAAAAGCCCTGAATATCAGTGGAAAAGCAACAGGAACATTCCTGATTAAGGAAAAGAAAAGCCCTGACTATCCGTGGAAAGACAACAGGAACATCCCTGACTAAGGAAAAGATAAGCCCTGAATATCAGTGGAAAAGCGTACAGGAACATTCCTAAGGAAAAGAAAAAGGTATCTGTCTTCCAGGCCTTCTTTCATGGAGTCTTTGAACACACTTTTGACAGCTGATTGTTCAGAGAGGAGGCAAAAAGGTCGACCTGAGGAACTCTCCACAGATGGATCAAATCTTGATAGACCCCCTGATCTAGTCTCCATTCATGAGTGTTTGCCCTTGTCCTGCTCAGCTTGTCTGCCACATACTTTTACTCTGATACAATGTAGGATGCCTGTAAGGTGAGATTGTGCTGTAAAGCCAGATCTCATAATAACATGGCTAAGTGTGCATGGTGGTAAGATCTATTTCCCTCTTGCTTGTTTATGTACCACAGCACTGTGGTATTGTCTGTAACAACTTGAAGCGGTCCTGGAGACTAGAGGTGCTTCAGAGAGTTGAGCACCTTAATAAGGCCAAGCATGTCATTTACATTTAGATGCTTCTGTCTGCCTTTGATGTCCCAGATACTTTGCACTTTCATCTCCCGTGAAAGTGGTCTCCAAGCAAAGTCTGACACATCTATAGTGACTGAGGGCTTTGGAGTCAAAACTGGATGAGGGAGCAGAAAATCGTTTGGAAATTTTAGAGAAGGAGGTGGACAGATCTGAGACATTCCCAGTATCAGCATACCTTTCTCATTTTATATATGTATACACACACACATACACACACACACACACATATATATATATATATATATATATATATATATATATATATATAAATCTCTATCTAGAGGAGAATTTAAAATTTCATTTTTTACATCTTTTGGGAGCTTCTGAGCATGCAGCCATTTAAACCTCCTCTCTCATCACAGTTCCAGTGACAACAGCCAGGAATGCAGTTTCTTCAGAGTCACATACACACTTTAAACAATGACTAACAACATGAGAAATAAAAGAAACTAAACACACGAAGAAGATTTTTCCTCACAAGGGGGAACTGCAGATAAAGCATTGCTCATAGTTTCACAATCAGTCAGAATAAACTTTGACATATGAGAAAGACAATTCAAATTTCTAAAAATGAATGTTGCGAAAAACATATAGTTTTTTCCCAAACTTATCAGTTGTTTTATCATCCTTGTTTGAAGTGGAAGAATTATAATTAACAAAATGTTTGGCAGCAGCTGGATTAAGTTATAGCTGCTGGGTCAGGTCTGGGATTAGTATATAAATACTTGAGGAAGTTTATACAATCTATCTGCTGCGTTAGGTGCAGCAGGCTGGCTGTCAGGGAAACCACAGGCTGGGGCAAACAAATTCTAAAATGCTGACAGCACTGGGTGATGGAAGGAGGTTCCTGGAATTCCAGTTGTAACGCTGAAACATCTCACAGTGTTTTGTGAGGGACTGAGAAACCTCAATGATTTCCCACTGAAAACATTGCTACATCCTGGAAATACTCTCAGAGAAAGAGAATCCCTCATAGGAAGATTCAGATACCATAGTCTTCTCTGAGCCTGAATCAGAAATCTGAGAAGAAAATCTAGAACCAATTCTCTGTAAGTGATCAGCTTATTACAGTTAGATCCACACATCCCCAACTCTTCCACTGAAGACAAAAAAACAGATGTTTCTTCTACTGTCATACCAACACACACACACCGTTGCTCCAACAATTCAGCTCTCATTTCTGTGACCTGCTTCCAACCCTCCTTCAACATAATTTATTTAAAAAATAATTTCTTATTTTAAACTGTAGCAAACTGCTTGCTGCAACAAATGTAGCAAACAGTTGCTACAGTTTAAACCCTGTCTGCATGGAGCACTACAGTGCTCAGGTTTTAGTTAAAAAAATATATATATTTACTTTTAAACAGTAGCAAACTGCTTACTATAATGTAGAAAACAGTTTCTACAGTTTAGATCACACATGGAGAGCTACAGCACTCAGGTTTGATCATAAATGCAACAATGGCTCTTAAGAGACGGTGTTGCATTAAAGAGAGATTGGGATCAGCTGATCATGACCCCCTCGATATTTTGCCCCCACATCAGTTGCCACTCTCACTCCACCCTAGCTACTCTACTGGAAAAACCTGCATCTGTCCCATCACATTCCTCTAGAGATTCAGTTGCTTGAATCTCTTCAGGTAAAGAGGAGTCCCTTTTTCATTTACTGGAAACCTCCTTATAAGAAGAGTCAATACTATACCCTGACCCAGACATAATAAGCTACTCATGTCCAGTGCGACTGGTGCAGGAGAAGAAAAATGCTTAGTTTTCTCTTTTTATTCTGGAAAATTTGTAACAAATAAGTTTACTAACAGCAATAGCAGCTTCCCCAAGGATGGGAACAACAGTCTGACTAAGCAGGGGCACTTTCCTTGTTACTTCTCCAAAGTGCAACATGGGTGGTTATTCCTTGCCTAATGGATCCCAACAACCACAAAAAGATATAGCTAACCCCAGTGTATAACAGATGTATGTGCAACATCACAGGGATCTGTGGAATAAGATGTAGGGTCTGAGGAACCACCTTTGACAACAACAGAGTCCCCCACCTATGGAGGATAATAGCTAGCCTGCTGTGGTGGCAATGGCTGGTTAATGTCTTCTGCCTGCTGTGGTGGCAACGGCTGTTTGGTCAACGTCTTCTGCCTGCTGTGGTGGCAACGGCTGTTTGGTTAACATCTTCTGCCTGCTGTGGTGGCAACGGCTGTTTGGTTAACATCTTCTGCCTGCTGTGGTGGCAACGGCTGTTTGGTTAACGTCTTCTCTTTGTGGCTGGAAGAAGGAACAACCATGGGACCAATAGTTTGCTCCATGGTCAAGCAGAAAATGTTACCACTTTCCCAGGGAAACTAATCAGCACAAGTCAATAAAAAACAGAAGTAGTAAAAACCACTTTTTCCACATAAAACATCAGGAAAAAGCACTTCAATACACTTTCCAACCTCAAAAAGTAAATTAAACACAATCTGTTCAACAGAAAAAGTAGTTTTATAATGTTTTAACAGCTTTTAAACTGACATCATCTGAGAAGGACGTGCTCCCATTCGAAAGTAGAGAAAAGTCATGTGACAGTCAGCTTAAAAAATACATCCCTAATAAGAAAAGTTAAGTATAAACAATATATATTAAACATGGAAGGTTTCCCTCAAAGGGAACTTATCTGTCCAGAAATGGAACAGCACAAGCTGACCGTTGATCCTTGAAAGCTCACACAGGAGTGCTCTCTTCGGCAGCAGGAAGCTTTGAAGGGGTTGGCACCCAAACCTGTCTCTTAGTCAGCTCAGCTCAAGTTGACTAATGGTTTGAGAGTGTGGAAGGTGCCCTGAAGCTTTGGAAGCTGGCTGGCTGTTATATCTTTATCAGGATATAACCCATACAGCTTATACTACTGCAGCAGTGATCAAAAAAGATGAACATCAATTGTTTTTTATGTAGTAATTAACTTGTATTAATAACACTGTACAGTAACTGGTTGCTTAGCTTACAGTCTTGCATAAACTGACTGAAGCTAGTTTTGTCTAGTTCAGACTTACTCTGTGAAACTGCCTCCAGTCTGACAGTTGGTGCAGAGGGTTAAGGCTATGAGCTGCAGTTCCTGTGGTACAGGGTTTGATTCCCGCAGCTCTCATTTGTCTGCTCAGTGATCTTAAGCCAGGCTCTTGACTAGCCATTGCTCCCATGCCTCCCCAAAAATGGACTGTATGTCCAGTGGGCCTCCCGATTATTATCAGTATTAGTACTTGAGTTTGTTAAATTATCCGTAAACTCGCTGATGGATAAATTGAAGTGAAGGCTGTAATTGCTGTTATGCCTACTGTAACCTTGTGAATCTCCCACTTGTGTATTCACAGTTATCTGCCAAACATACTGTTAGACAAACCAAATTGAACAGTTGCTATTACTATCAGGCTCATTGTAAGAACACAGTACCTTAACTGAATAGTTTACAGCTGTGTATAAACTCTGTTAAGCTACTGTTGTGTATCATGCTGTGAAGTACTGCTCTGTGGTTTTTGCCTTACTCTCATCTCCATCTCCCTTTGACCAAGATACGTTATCCTATGAACTCTCCTAAACCATGTTGTCCATTTTTCTCTGTCAGTTTTCTTCTACTGCTTTCCAACATAGGTTCATAGGTTCATACTAGGCTATCTGCCCTAGGGCATTTATAAGCCTAGCCAGAGTGTGTTTGGCTTTCGCCACCCATTTTAAATTAATTTTGCAATGCCTTTTTTTGAGGTTAGTATACTGTGCCTCTGTCTAACAGTGACACAGAAGTGATAGCCGGGGTAAACCTACGATCTCCCATCCACTCATCAAGATTCCTCTTGAAGAGAGTCAATGTGGGACTCTGCCTAACCTGGACTGGGATTTTATTCCAGAGTGAAGGGAGCCTCTGGGTTATGAATCTGTCCCTCCAGCATGTCCTATTTATTTCAGTGCTGAGGTTCAAGTCTCTCGAGCACGTAGCTCGATGGGATTTGGATTTTCTGAGGTGAAGCATGTCCATTAATTCCGGGTTGGACATGGCTTTATACGTCAGGCACAAATCGCCTCTGAGCAGGCGGTATGCCACTGAGTAGAGCTGGAGTTTCTTTAACCGGGCAGCATATGGCATCTGTTTGAGCCCTTTGATCCTCTTGGTGAGGTACTTTTGGGGTCTTTCCAGTTGCTGCAGGTGTCTGGTAAGGTACATCCCAAAGGGGCATTGTACTCAATTATGGGCCTGATGAGGGATGAGTAAAGAGGCACAATGACCTCCCCTGATCTAGATGTGAATCCCTTCATGATTAGGTGGGCTATATAAAATGTTTTTCTAACCACTTTGGCCACGTGGTTGTCAAATGAGAGATTGCTATCAACTTGGGTCCCCAGTTCCCTAATGACTTCTTCTGTACTTAATGGATTACAACCTATGTGGTAATTTGTGGGCACTTTGTTTTTGCCAAAGGGGATGACTATACACTTTTTGGCGTTTAGCTTGTGGCCATTATATATCTTACTCCTAACCTTGATTTGCTGAATGCTTCATCTCTTGCTCACTATCCTCCACTGCTGTTCGGTCTATTCTACATACCCTCACTCCTATCCTGAGCACCTCACATCTTATTCACAAATAAAGTCTTTTCTAATAAATAACTTCACCCTGCTCTCTATTTATTTCTCCCCGTCTTTGAATTCTCCTTAATTGTCCATCTTACTTTTTTTTTTTTTTTTATTGTCTGCATGCTTTGCACTGCCAGGATGTACTACAACTATTATTAAACTACCTCTCACTGTATGCCCCAGACTTATCTGTATACCTCTAGTGCAACTGGAGGTAAGACTGCTGCTTCCAGCGTGGCAATTCCTTGAGCCGCTCATACTCCTAGGAGCATCAACCAGACCGAATTAGTCCATCTAACAACTATTTAGCCACTGAATTACATCTGTACACCAGTAATTAGCTCTAACTGGACATCTCACTGGACATCCATATTCCGTCCCCACCCCTAGCCAAGGAAACCACTGTGAAGAACTTCTCAAAAGCAAACTTCACACTTCTCAAAACTGAGGTGAATCCTTCAAAGCCCCCGGGCCAGTGGAAAATATGGCCCAGATGTAGAATCCTTTACAAAAGCATTCTATGGACACCTACAGGAATGCACGGAGCATGCTATCCCAAATAAAACCAAGACTCACTCCTCCAAAGGCAGGAGACCTGTCTGGTGGACCCTGGCCATAAATAAGCTATACAACAGAAGGAGAAACTACTACATGACAGAGCAAAATCCCAAAAAGGGAAGGCGTCAGTGATCAGTACTAGCAAGAAACTACAATCCCTCATAAAATCATCTAAGGCCAGCTTCGAAAGAAAAATTGCACAAGACACTAAAGATAATCACAAGGCCTTCTTTAGTTGTGTCAGAAACCTGGGAGGCAACTCCCAGATATGCTGAGCTAGTGCAAAATGACAAAAAATACACTGAACCCACAGACATTGCCAACATCCTGGCAGAAAGGTTCAGTGCAAACTTCTCTCCCCCTTCCCCCGAAAAGAGCAAATGTCTATCCCAACAGAGTGTAGCCTTCCTGAGATCACAGATGCACAGGTGAGAGCTGCCCTCTCCAAAGCAAAAAATACAGCATCAATGGGACCAGACGGTGTCCCGGGCTGTGTCTTACACGAGCTCCAAGAAGAACTAAACCCTCATATAAAGTCACTGTTCAATCTCAGCCTTACTACAGGATATGTACCCAAGGAATGGCGTACAGCAATAGTGGTCCCACTCCACAAAGGTGGTGCCACAACAGACCCCAGAAACTATCGTCCTATAAGCCTGACTACCCTGGTCTGCAAAGCTATGGAGCGTATCATCATGGAAATCATAAACAAAGACATTGGGAACCTCCAGACACTGGATCCTACCCAATTCGGCTTTGTTAAGGGCAAATCTTGCCTCTTGAACCTGGTCAGCTTCTTTGAAACAGTTAACAAAGCCATAGATGAAGGGAAGGTAGTCCACACAGTCTACCTGTACCTCGCAAAAGCCTTTGACACAATACCCCACTCGGGCATCATAAATAAGCTCACCAGCTTAAATATCAACCCCTATGTCACAAGATGGGTTGCAAACTGGCTCAGGGATAGAACCCACATGGTCAGAATAGCAGGTGCCATGTCAGACTCTAAACCAGTTACAAGTGGTGTCCCACAAGGCTCAGTCCTGGGACCTCTCTTGTTCGGTATATATTTCTCTGAGGTACATGCTAACACGGATAGACTATGGCTGACCAAGTTCGCAGATGACTGCAAACTGGGTGCTGTAATCGACTCTCTGGCTAAAACAAGCATCCTCCAAAAGGGTCTCACAGAGACGGATAACTGGTGCCAGAGCCATGGCCTAAAGCTAAATGCCAAAAAGTGCATAGTCATCCCCTTTGGGAAAAACAAAGTGCCCACAAATTACCACATAGGTGGTAATCCACGAAGTACGGAAGAAGTAATTAGAAATTTGGGGACCCAAGTAGATAGCAATCTCTCCTTTGACAATCACATTGCCAAAGTGGTTAGAAAGATCTTCTATATAGCTCACCTTATCACGAAAGGGTTCGCATCTAGATCAAGAGAGGTCATTGTGCCTCTCTACTCATCACTTATCAGCCCCATAATTGAGTACAATGCCCCGTTTGGGATGTACCTTACCCGACACCTTCAGCAACTGGAAAGACCCCAAAAGTATCTCACCAAGAGGATCAAGGGGCTCAAACAGATGCCCTATGCAGTTCGGCTAAAGAAACTCCAGCTCTACTCAGTTGCATACCGCCTACTCAGAGGCGATCTGTGTCTGACGTATAAAGCCATGTCCAACCCAGAATTAATGGACATGCTTCACCTCAGGAAATCCAAATCCCTTAGAGCTACATGCTCCAGGGACTTGAACCTCAGCACAGAAATAAATAGGACATGCTGGAGGGACAGATTCATATCCCAGAGGCTCCCCTCACACTGGAACAAAATCCCAATCCATGTTAGGCAGAGCCCCTCACTGACCCTCTTCAAGAGAAATCTTGACAAGTGGATGGGAGATCATAAGTTTACCCCTGGGACCTCTTCTGTGTCCCTGCTTGACAGAGGTACAGTAAACTAACCTTAAAAGGGCTACCTTCTGTGACCTACTATACAGAGGCACAGTCAACTAATCTAAAAGGGTGGTGAAAGCCAAACACACTCTGGCTAGGCTTATAAATGCCCTAGGGCAGATAGCCTAGTATCAACCTATGAACCTATGAACAATCTGACACCTCCTGTGTGTAATTCCCCTCAAATGACTCTTGTTTAAAGCATTTGTAACATCCAATATCAGTCCCTATTCCCCACTTTTAAGCTACTGATCCTGAACGTCACTCCCTAGAGTGACCTTGATTAAAAGAATTAAATCATCCAAAATCAGTCCGTCTCACTATGATTTACTGTGGAAATTAATTCTAGCACTCGACTCATACAAGATATACAACAGTTCCCTCTCTCGCCCACTCTGATCCCACTCCCTGTTGCAGTACAGCTCTCTGACAGAGTTTAAATTCTGTTAAGCCTCTTATCCTACTAAGAAGCCTTTTACTTTATGTACAATAATTCAGACACTAGTTTCCATCTTCCTCTGTCCATTAATTTTGTGTCATAATAAATGTTCTAATTGCTAAACGTTCTTGATGATGATGATGATGATAAATATACTACTGGATAAACTGACCCGAATACATAGTATGTCGGACAGCACTGGAAGAGAATGACAGGAGGGACTGGTACAATAGTTAAGGTGTTAATCTCACAGATACAAAGTCTAAGGTTTGAATCTGGCCTCTGATTATTGGCTGGGCTTATAATGGTCTGCAGACTAGAAGCCTAGTCCTTAGTTATGAACCTGTGCTGCTAGATGGCAGTTTAACCTAATCTAGCCTCCTAGTGTGTGATGTCCTTTTTAGGAAATTACCCTCTGTCTTTGAAGTAATAACCTCTTGTATAGAAGTGGGATTTCCTGCCAAGCTGTACAAGAGGCTTCACTAAAGGACTGCTGGATGGTGGTGTTGTCTTACTCAGCATAACAGTAGGTGGCATTTTTTTAAGGAGAAATAAAATATCAAAAACAACCATGTAGCAATCTACAAACAAATGTTTAATAAATCCACAATCACATACACGGTTAAGCGCTTTCGTCCATTAGGACATCATCAGAACCATGAATGAAACAAAAAATGTCCAATAAAAATTCCTTGGACTTGACACCCCCATAATTCATCCACTCCCCATAAAATATCTAACAACCAATCACAAGAAAACATGCAAATAAAAATTGACTGTGAGCCAGTCCGAACAACTACCAATCCAATAACCGGTTAAAACACAAGAGCCAATCGCACAACCACATGCAAATATTAAACTCTAAAGATGGTGTAATTGGAAAAAAATAAATGTAATTGTAATAAATCTTTAAAAGCCAGTTTTAAAAAACAACTAAATCATGCACCAATGGAACCAACTACCTTTAAAATTGTATGTTAAAAGTCATGAATGAATCATAGAAACAAAGAAACATAAAAAAATTAACTACTGAATAATTTAAATACTACTAATAAACATTTGGAAAAATGAAGCTATATTATACTTTCAATGCTCTAAGTCTTGGTTCACTGCTCATAGAGATTGCTTTTAGACCTGGAGAGTTTGTAGTGTTTAAACGTAATTGCCACAGCATCTCCTGGCGAAGTAAATGGTTTCGCCAGTCACCTGAATATGGTGTATTCTCGATCCTTTCCAGTATAAACAACTTAAAAGTTACAAAATTAGAACAACATGCACCATGCCTTGCCAAAGCACTCTTGTCATCTCATATAATGATACTATGAACATGTTGATAAAATCTTATATTAAAGGCATTGTCAGTTTTTACGATATAAAACCCAGGACATATAACATGTAGCAACCCTGTCCGTCTTACAATTGTATCTTCCCTTTACCATCCATTTTGAAAAACCTTTTTGAAAATAACAGTGTTGAAATCTACATCTATAAAGAAACACTGACTACAGCAGCTGCATTTGTAAGTAATGTGAACCATTACAAAGATCCCTCAATGATCTTTCTAGAACGTTTTTAATATTAGATCGATTCTTAAATGTAAAGGTGGGAGGAACAAAAAAACATCTAAAACTCTCATCACTTTGTAACACAAACCAATTTTTGAGAACAAACTTACAGATGTCCAAACCATCCTGTGAATAGTGCAACACCCTGTTGCTACTAACAGAAAAAGAAGCCCATTCCCTGTCTTGAGAGCCCATCTGCGTTGGCACTGCTAACCCCACTGCGGTGCTGCACTGTCATATCATATGTTTGCAAACCTAGGCTCCACCTTAGTAACTTGACATTTTACTGGCTGGCTGGATGTAGCCACGTTAAGTGACTGTGGTCTGTAACTACAGTGAATTTCCTTCCATACAGATAAGGCTGACGTTTCTGCAGTGTCCACACTATGGCTAGGCATTCCTTTTCTACAGCTGCATAGCATTCCTCCCTGGGTTGGAGCCTATGACTGAGATAAACCACTGGGTGCTCTTCTCCCTCTGAAGAAACCTGGCTAAGTACAGCCCCCACCCCATGGTTGGAAGCATTCACCTGCACAACAAATTATTTGCTGTAATTTGGACTGGCTAACACAGGGGGTCCTCCAAAAGCTCATTTAAGCTTCTGGAATGCCTGCTCATATGATGGGGTCCACACTACCTTATCTGGCCTGCTTTTCCTTGTCAGGTCTATGAGGGGAGCAGCTATGGTACTATAATTGGGGAGACAGACTTTCTGTAGTACCCTGCTGTCCCTAGCATCCTTACCTGCTTTTTGCTAACAGGGGCAGGCTATGTCTGAATGGCTTCCACTTTGGCAGGTTGTGGCCTGATCTTACCACTCCTTACTCTATGTCCCAGGTAGGAGACCTCTGACATACCCACCTGACATTTGCTGGGCTTTATTTATTTATTTTATTTAACATTTGTTTACCAGGAAAGTCCGACTTGGAACAAAGCCAATTTTCAGCAGAGGCCCTATGAGAAATGCTCCAGATGCATGTCTTTACAATGTGAGTGGAAACCAGAGCAGAGGGAGGAAACCAACATGAATGCAGAGAGGACATGCAGACTCCACACAGAAGGCACCCCATCTGAGAATTGAACTGGAGAACCTCTTGCTGTGAGGCAACAATGTTACTGCTACACCAGTGTGCCATCCCAACACAACAGCGCAACTTTGCTGCACAACACTACCCTCTGTAGTCAGTCCAGCACCTCCCTGACATGCTGAAGGTGCTCTGGCCAGGAATGTCTGTAGATGGCAATATCATCTAGGTAAGCAAGGGCAAACCCTCCTGCTCCTGCTAGGATATGATCTACCAGCCTCTGGAAAGTCACTGGGGCATTTTTCATCCCAAAGAGCATCTTTGTAAACTCATACAAGCCAAAAGGAGTCACAAAGGCTGACCTCTCCCTAGCACGAGGAGTACAGGACACCTGCCAGTAACCCTTGGTTAGATCAATGGTGGTAAGATACTTAGCCCACCCAGCTGCTCTAGGGCTTCATCTGTCCTAGGCATGGGGTAAGCATCTGACTCAGTGTGACTATTTAATTTCCTGTAGTCCACACAGAACCTGGTCCTGCCATCCTTCTTTGGTATTAGCACCACTGGGGAGTCTCAGGGACTGCTGGACTCCTGAATTACCCCTAGTTCCAACATTTCCTGTATCTCCTCCCTCAGAGTCTGTTTGACTCTCTCACAAGGGGCCTGCTTAATAGGCCTTTGGGGTCCTGTATCCACATGGAGCTGCACCAGGTGGGTGTACCCTGGTTTCCCAGTGAGCATGTCCCCAAACTCCTGTAGCACTGCTCGGATTCCTCAAACCTGGACAGGGGATAGCTGCTAGGACATTGCTAGTCCTTCCACTGAGGTGTAAGTCCGAGGTTCACTGAGGAGATCAGTCACCAGATCCCCCTCAGACTCCTCCCACCATCCACTGCAAATACTCAGCACAAGGGCCTCCCTATCATGGTAAGGTTTCACCAAGTTAACATGGTACAATTTGTGCCCCTGACTCCTGCCTAGCAGTTCTACCATGTTGTTAACATCACTGACCTTCCTTACCACCTTGTAGGGTCCCTCCCAAGCTGCCTGCAGCTTGTTGTGTCTGATAGGAATGAGTACCATTACCTGCTGTCCTACAACATAATCTCTAGCTCGAGCATTCCTGTCATACCAGATCTTTTTCTGCTGTTGGGCTTCTGCCAGGTTCTCCTGGGCCAAGCCCATGAGTTCCCTGAGCCTTGTCCAGAGGTTTAGTACATATGCCACAATAGACCCCTAGTGGGATTCACACTCACCTTCCCACTCATCTTGAATCAAATCTAGAGGTCCCCTCACCCTATGCCCACACAACATCTCAAAGGGTGCAAAACCTGTGGATTCCTGGGGAACCTCTCTGTAATCAAACAACAGCTGTGGCAAATATTTGTCCCACTTCCTCTTAAATTGGTCTGCAAATGTCCGTAGCATTGTCTTGAGTGTAGAGTTTAACCTGTCAGCAAGGCCATTAGTCTGGGGATGGTAGGGGTGGTCTTTAATTGTTTCATCTCACAGTACTTACACAGACAAGCCAGCAAGTCTGACATGAAATTGGCATCTCTGTCAGTCAGTATTTCTTTTGGGAAACCTACTTTGCTGAAAATCTCAAACAAAGCATTTGCCACCTTTTCTGCATCAATGAAGGACAGAGCCACCACTTCAGGGTATCTGGTAGTATAATCTACTACCACTAGGATATACTTTTTCCCTGTGGAACTTGGGTTACTCAGAGGCCCCACAATATCCATAGCTACCCTCTGAAATGTCTCCTCAATCACAGGCAAAGGCATCAAAGGAGCTTTCACTTTGTCTCCTGCCTTGCCTACCTTTTGGCACTGTTCACAGTTCCTGCAGTACCTTGTTGCATCCCTGGAAATCCTAGGCCGATAAAAGTTCTGCATAATATGTTTCTTTGTACGTTTTATGCCCATATGACCTGCAAAGGGAATATCATGGGCTATGGCTATAAGTGTCAGACAGTAGGCTCAGGGCACTACCAACTGCTATATTCTCTCACCCTCTAGACCTCCTTCAGGGGTCCACTCTCTATACAGTAACTCTTTGTCCCAGTATACAGATTCCCCCTTCCCTTGAGAATCAGGGGCCTCACTAGCTACCTCCCTCAGGCCTTGTAATGTAGGGTCTGATACCTGAGCCTGTCTCAATTCTCTCTTAGTAACCCTTCCCGGCTCCTCTTCCACAGGAAGTCTGGTATCCTCTAACAGCGGTGCATCACTCTCAGCCTGGGTACTACTACTCACCTCTGCCCTTGCAGTCACTCTGTCCAAGGGAACATCAGTACCCATAAGCAGCTGTGGCTCACCTTCAGTCTCACTGCTACAGGGTAGCTCCTTCCCTGAAGTAACCAACTCACCAGTCTTGGCTGTAAGTGTGTGATCTGTCTGGGTCTCCCCAGGCTACCAAACCCACATGCTTGTCTCTAAGCCTGACTGTGTGTAACTGCATGCACACATGGTACTGCATTCTCAAAATCACTCTGTATCAGGACATCTGCAGTGATATCCTCAAACACACCTACTCACTGGCTCCCTTTTCCACCCTCCCAGAGAAGGTGAACCCTAGCCAAAGGTATTTTGAATGGGGTCCCTCCTAAAGCTCTGACTGGAGTTGACTGCCTAGGCAAGTAGTGCTCCTCTTTAACCATTGCAGGCTTCACAATGGTTAGGTCAGAGGCTATGTCTCTCTTAGCAATGGCCTATAGTATATAACCTCTTGTGGTAGTTTGGTACCTTTGTTGGCTCAAGACAACTTACTGCTGGCATTTTGTCATTCCCACTTACTGGGTCTTCCACCTTTTTTCCCAACCTTGCCTCCATGGACATCTATATGCTACGTGACCCCACTGGTTGCATTTAAAACATTTAACCCCTGGCCCTGGATGTGCACCTGGACTAGTGGCTTCCCCTGCTACTGGGGGACTCTGTTGGGGCAGTCTAGGCTGCCCACCATGCATTCCGTTAGACCCATGAGCAGCACTGGGTGTCCCTTTCCTGTGCAGTAATGTTCTGCTTGCTAGGTATAAGGCTCCCTTCTTCCCCAACTCATCTGCAGTAGAGCATAGTCTATCAGCTAACTAGATTCTCATGTCCTCAGGCAAAGTGCTAAGGGCTTGTCCCCTCACCGAAAGGTCTGCCAGCCTTTCAAAAGTGGTGACTTGACATCCATTCACCTACTTATGAAAATAAGTGCTTAGTTCAGCAATATATTCACACACACTTTCATCTGCCTTGCGTCTATACTCACAAAACTTTTTTTCTATAAGCTTTAGGTGTTAACTTAAAGTATTCTAACAAACACATTTTTACTGTATTATAATTTAAGCAATCAGTATCAGACAGTTTAGAAATTGCAGTTACAGCTTTACCATGGAGTAAGGGGGTCAGGAACTGTACCCAGAGCCCTTGCTCGACATTGTACTGTTTACATACTCTTTCAAACATATGAAAGAAGCTATCAAAATTATCTCCCTGTAAATTGTGGAAGAAATTTATTGACCTTTGTTGCTTCTGGGGTTCGGTTACTCCCTTCACCATTACCTCCATGCTCTGGCAAAGAGTCAGCATCTCCTTTTCGTGTTGCCTCTGCTTCTCCTCAGCTTCCAGGCATCACAGTTTCTCATTTTCATCAGTCTCTAGACATCTCAGTCTCTCTGCTGTCTCTATTTCCAAACGCTTGGTCTCCAACTCAAGTCTCTTTAACTCCAGACGGATTTTTAAGTCCTCTGTGGAAAGGTTGAGCTGTCCATTTTCTGAAAGTTGTACATCTACAAGGCCAGTCCATCCTCCTGGTTGCTATTCTGTGATGCAGCTGTGACTAAAGCTGCAATCATGTCTGCTTTAGTCAGGTTGGCATACACCAGTCCTTTAGCCTGGCACATCTCAGCCAATTGGCTCCTTGGCAGCTTGCCATACTCTTCTGCTGACATGCTTGCCTGCTCTCCCTGACTAACTAAGCTAACAAAAAAATAAAACAATTGTGATATGAACTTTGAATGTTCATTATGTGGCTGACTGAGAGTACAAACACCTTCAGTGATCACTGTACACAGGCTACAGGAATTCAATATCCACACCACTACAAGGCAATTAATATTTGATGTGGATATCTCACCACTGCCAATCAATTAATATGTGATACTCCTGCACTGGCCCAGTAATCATGGAGCCACAATCCTCACCACTGGCAACACTGGAGGTGTACACAATGGGAGGATGACAAGTACACACACACAATAAAGTGCAATTTCCCTTAAGAGCACACAGAGATCACAGTCAGTCTGGGGCTGGTTTCTCCTTCTTTCTCCAGATCCCCAATAAGACTTCCCACTGGCACAGCTATAGGGTTGAGATCACAGCCAAGTTGCCAAGCCAAAACCTCCAGCACCCTCTCTCTCCAACCAGTGCTTCCTGTCCCTGCTCAAGTAGCTGACACACACACACACACACACACACACACACACACACACACACACACACACACACACACACACACACACACACACACACCCTGGGAAAGGCTGGTGCAGGTTTACTAGCTATGCCCCCTTCTGGCCAGACTATAAGGTAGTACCGGCTGCCACCCTTACTTATCAGCTACTATAAGGCCCTTATAAAGGGTGTCCAATACTACTGTGTAATGTTACCATTAATCCAAATGGTAGTTTTGACCAACAGCAAGGCTATTTAGGAGTGGCCTATACATTTTCACCAAATACATATGCAAGTAATCTAAGAGCTTAAATATGTCGCACAAATATCAGGCACAAAGATTGGTTTAAATATATTTAATAATAAATAATAAAAGAACAAGACAATACTCAGTCGATCAACACAGTAACTTCAGATTTCAAAACCACAGGAAATATTTTAAAACAACATTGTAGGACAGTCTCAAATAAATGCAGAAAACATCTAGACTAATCTTCACTATATTCCTAACTATATCTGAAAGAAATATTATTCCCTGAATCTTACTTACAGCAAAGCAAGTTCCAATGGTGATGATGATGAGTGGATGTTTCCAGGTCAAAGACAAAATACAAAATGCACAGTCTCTCTCTGAAAGAGTTCTTATATTAAAATAACATTTTACTGCTGGGTTAGCTTGGGTGACATCACTCTTTGTCACCTGAATTCAGTTCCCAGGCTAAACAGAAACTTAACAGAATTTAACATCTCTGTGTGAGAAATACAAATCTCTCAGATCTTTGCTCAGAAGTGTGTAGCTGCTAGGAAGTCATAAAGCAATAAAACACTTACAAAACAATGCAGACGGCACCCTAGTTCTAGACATCCTGTCTCCTTGCTGCATGGAAACTAATGTTTATAGCACAACTGTAAAGGACTTAATTTCAACTTATTTTCTTGAAATTTTGTAAATTAATCTTCTATATTCCAGCAGGGCATTCTGTGATTACATTCTTGAAGCACAGTACATAACATACAGTTCTGTATAAATCATATCAATATTCACAAATGACATAGAATTACTTACAAAATTCCAGCTAGCTGGGCTGGCAGCATTTCCCTTGTGTCACATTATGTTTCCTGTATGGGCCATTGCTGTTGTTCTTGCTAGCTGTTTATCGGCTAATCGCTCTCTGATTGTTTTGGGGTTGGATCATCCAAAAGGAATACAAGTCCATCCCCATGATGGTCATCCTGAAAGTTGTTAGCTAAATAACCCGTACTGTTGTGGTCATTATGGGGAAAATGGCCCAACTTTTTAATTGTGATTTTTGGATACACAGACTTCTTTTTATAGTCTTCATCATCCCGCTGTGGTTTCTTATCTTCTCTCCTTTTGAGGAAGATCATCTTGGATTCAATATCAGAAAAGACGTTGTTAAACCTAATTTTATAATTAGAAAACCCAAGGCCCTCAGTAATGGACCGTAAATCTCATTTTTAAAACTGAGCATCCACCTTTTGTTCTCTTTTACGATTAATCGGGTTAATTCCAAACCAGTTTTGTAATGATTAATCAGGTTAATTCCAAACCAGTTTTGTAAAAAGTTTGAGTAATTCCATATGGAATGCACAGTTCTCCTGTACTCCTTGTGGAAATTTCCAAAACTGCAAATCCTTTGGAATATGCCTTCTTACATTTTCCGTTAGAAAATAATTGTCCAATTGAAGAGATTTAAAACTGTATAGTGATTTATCAAAAGCCAACATTTGTTGGTCTAATGACAAATATTCTCCCTGTGTGGATTTAATATAACATATTTATTCTGGATAACTGAAACAGTCCAATCACCTATATACTTTACCAGTGTCCGAATAATCCATGTTAGGTTACGTTTAAGCCCTGCTTGTAAAATCGATGGATTGGAGATGTGGGGGGGGGGGTGTTGAATAAAAGCAGAGCCACACTTCTCCATAGTAAACTTCTTCTGTGAAACCAGTTGAGAAAGTTGTTAGGTAAACAATGTCAAATTCCCAACCAGACCAGGAAGACTGACAATGGGGGTGTTTTCAAATAAACCTTCGTCTGTCTCAGATGCTGACATGTTGGAGAATCACCAGAAAAATGTACTAAAATCCAAAAATACAGACGATAAACCAACACTGGATTGTAAAACCACCAAATAAAATATCAAAATGACCAGGTAGCAATCCACACATGAAACTTTAATAAATCCACAATCAGATCTACTTTGAATTAACAAATGCCATAAAATCAAAATTCACAATATCGAAACTAAAATGATGAAATCTCAAAACACTGAAATTGCGCAAAACCGAAACCTACTAGGTCAAAAAGTAGGTCAGGAAACTGCATTCCATGTGTAAAATTGGTAAGCATAGTTTTTGTAGTTTTAAAGTATCCTGTTGTAGTGTGCTGAGTTGTAGTTAGAATATTAATGGAAAGTTGGACAAGGAAAGTTGGACAATGGTGCGGTGTGTCTTTAAGGGTTTGCAGTACCTCCTTTTGAGAGTATGGCGGAATTATTTAGATTGCTTGTTTTGTTTGTAGAGACTTTTTTGTAAGTTTATATTATATAAAAATAAATACAGGTTGTTGTAATAGGATTGTATGTGTCTTTGTGAAAGGTAGGTTTACAGTGAAGGAATGTTGGTGGATTTGCTCTGTTTTAGGGAACATAATGCGATCTCAGTGAGGTAGTTGTGATGGAATGGTATGTATTTCTGTCGAAGGCAGGTTTGCATTGAAAGAAAGAAGACGTCTCTGTTTTCCTTTGGTCAACATAGTGCGATCTCAGAGTTGGTATATTAAATTTGCAGGGGGTGTGAGGGGTGCAATGGGGCATAGTACCCCTGCTAAAGTACAGGTTTAACTATTGTACATTGTTTCATGGTTTTGAAATCTGACATTGTGGGCTTTGGTTTTATGCAATTCAGTGTTTTGAGATTTTATTATTTTGGTTTTGGTATTATGAATTTCAATATTATGGCATTCGTTAATTCAAAGTAGAGCCCCACAATCACATACATGGTTAAGTGCTTTCGTCCATTAGGACATCATCAGCAGTGAAGTAAGACTTAAAGGACTGAAATTATAATATAGGTTCATCATTTTCCAAATGTGTATTAGTAGTATTTAAATTATTCAGTGATTTTTTTTATATATTTGTTTGTTTTTATGATTCATTCATAACTTTTAACATGCAATTTTATAGGTAGCTGCCTTCATTGGTGTAATATTTTACTTGTTTTTTTATAACTGACTTTTAAAGATTTATTGCAATTACATTTATTTTTTTCAGTGACAGCATCTTTAGGGTTTAGTATTTGCATGTGATTGAGCCAGTTGGTGCAGAGGGTTAAGTCTATAAGCTGTAGTTCCTGTGGTGAAGGGTTTGAGTCTGTAAGCCTTCATCTGTCTACTGTGTGACCTTGAGCAAGTCACTTAACCAGCTGGTTTTCTATGACTGGCTTTTAAAGATTTATTACAATTACATTTATTTTTTCCAATGACAGCACCTTTAGGGTTTAGTATTTGCATGCGATTGTGCAATTGCCTCTTGTGTTTTAACCAGTTATTGGAATGGTAGTTGTTCAGATTGGCTCACAGTCAGTTTTTATTTGCATGTTTTCTTGTGATTGGTTCTTAAACATTTTATGGGGATTGGATGAATTATGGGGTATGTCAATTCCAAGGATTTTTATTGGGTATTTTTTGTTGCATTCTTGGTTCTGATGATGCCCTAACAGACAAAAGCACTTACCCGTGTATGTGATTGTGGATTTATTAAACTTTCATGTTTGGATTACTACCTGCTCGTTTTTATATTCTATTTGGTGTTTTTACGATCCAGTGTTGGTTTATAGCCTGTATTTTTTTTTAAAGGAGATTAATCTCCATTTTCAGGGAAATAAGATTTTGTATAGAATTATGATTTCCCTCCAAGCTGTACAAAAAAAGACAGTGGACTCATACATTGATAGATAAGTACTATGCAAACAGCCTGCAAAGCATTACAAATCTAGCCAATAACCTATGTTCAAAAGTTCAAATGTTCCCTCTATCCTCAAGGAGGGCAAAACAAGACTCACTAGGGTAGAATGTGAAGTTGTCCATAGAATTATCTAGGCTCACCTTGAAGGTGATAAGAATGTTATTATACTAGGCATGTAACGGACGTGTGTTTCAAAGGAGAAAGATAGACTGGGGTATAACTATATCATGCTGACATCTCTTATTTACCTGCTGATATTGGGTTAGTTCCTTTAACCAGGAATCTGAGGTAACATTTGTTCTGTGAAGAAATTAGAGGTCAAGAGAGATGGCTTAAAAGGGTGGAGACAGATCTCCACAGAGGAGTATCTAAGAGAATGTTCTGATAACTAAGCTATTTGAAGCCAGTGATCCTTTTAGTTATGAGTCTCTGAAGTCTCTTAAGTTGTGTGACATGTTTAGACAAATACAGGCCAAAAGGGACATTATATTCAATAACGGGTTAAGTTAGACATCACTAAATGGTACTTAAGACTTCATTGGAGCCACTGTAGATGCCTTTGGAAATGTCGATGAGCCATACAGAAGGCTTTCTGAACTACTGTGGAGACAAGATGGTCAAACAACAAGGAATTATCAACAAGAGTGTCTAGATCCCTTACAACAGTGTCTGACTGGAGGGATGTGTCACCTATATGGCATGTAAAATGTTTTGTTTATATTCTACTTTTTTCAGCATTTAATTTCAAACCATTGCCTTTACATCACTTGTTAACATGGTCTAACCCACGATGGAGCATTTTGCAAGTCAGTAGGACATTAAATAATAACAGACAATTTACAGTCATCAGCAAACTTTGATAACCATAGCCCAAGACCGTTGATGCAAAATAGGAAAGGGCCCAACAATAAGCCCTGTGGAACACCACTGGCAACTTTTTTTTATTTCAGAGGTGTCTTCTGTGACTCCAACCGCATAGGTTCTGTCAGAACTAGTTAGCTATCCACCACACAGCATAAGAATTTATATTCAGATTTGCAAGTCTGTAAATAATGCTTGCATGAGCCATTGAGTCCAGACATGCATTGCATGGATATGTACTGCATAACCACTGTGCAATACTTCAGTTATTTTTTCAAAGAAATTTATAAAGCAGGACCATCCTTTGACCATGTAGAATTAATGAGAACCCACGGTTAATAGATTTTCAATCTCCAGATTAATGAGGTCTGAAATAATATGTTCCATAGCTTTACATACAAGGCTACTGAGACTAGTGGGTCTATAGTTACTAGGGTCTCCGATAGGCTACCCAAGTGGAACTGCATTACAATGTCTGTTTTCTAGGCTACAAGAATGTAACCAGTGGAAGCCTTAGATTAAAGAAGTTAAGTAGGGCTACAAGTAAGCCGTACTTGTCACTTACAAAAGGCAATCTGGTATATTATCAGGGCCCATGGATGAGGTCTTCTAAGCTTTTGAGAGGGCTGTCAGAACTTGTTCCACAGTAATTAAAGAGGTGGCTGGAACTGTGGATGTGTAGTCTATGGAATAGCTGTAACTGTGGTTGGAGTAGAATTTGAACTAAATTTGTCATGCAGGATATTAGTCATATCCTTTGGGTCAGACAGTGTAGTATTATTGTGGACTAGCTCCAAACAGTGTTTTTTTTGTTTAGCTCCAAACAGTGTTGGGTACTATTTCGTAACTTCGTAACATAGCTAAAGAAAGACTTGTAGTTATTTTTGTTTTAGTGGCTGCGTTATGCTTATACTTTGCCTTGAACTTCCTATGGTTCCCTTAAGTTGGTTACTACTTTGATTAAGTGTGCTCTTAAGGCAAGTGGAATGAGACCTGTAAAAAAATGAGACAATTTCTTTCTCTTGTTACTCATGTGTGCGGTATCCAGTCTCCAGCATGGACGCGACTACAAACCACAGGCCGGACATACACCCTGTCTCCTCCCTTCGAAGACAAGGAAGCCACTATTGATGTGTCACACCTCTCTACCCCCACCAGCTTTACAGGCTTCACAGCTGCTAATCAACCTGAGGTCACCTGGGTCATAGTCAGGGCTTTATGCCTCTATGCCAAAGAAGTATAGATTTGGCAGCACAGTGGTGCAGTGGTTAACATTGTCACCTCACAGCAAGAGGTTCTCTGGTTCGATTCTCGGCTGGGGTGCCTTCTGTGTGGAGTTTGCATGTTCTCCCTGTGTTCGCGTGGGTTTCCTCCAGGTACTCCGGTTTCCTCCCACATTCCAAAGACATGCATCTGGAGCATTTCTCCCCGGGCCTCCGCTGAAAACAGGCTCTGTGGAACCTAGTCGGACTTTCCCGGTCAACAAATGATAAATAAAATAAATAAATAAAATTGTTATTTCTACAACAGAGGGTCATACTGGGGATGCAGAGTAAGGTTTCAGGTACACTGAAAGAGTCTCACTGTGAGGCTCTGCACTTCCTTAAAACCTTAAAAACTCTGAGAAGGTCAGGTGGACATGACATAGGCAGAGACATTTAGGGCATGCATGAGTTCAATGTGTTTGCGGTTCAATGCCAGGATCAGACATATGAGGTAGTGCAGAAGGTTCAGTCATGTCCAAAAGCAGTTACACGCCATCACGGATACAGACCTTTAAACATTCTAGAAATAAGACTGAGACTGTGACAGGTGGTAGCAGGAGCGAGAGAGTACCCTTGACAATTTAAATCCAACACAGTAGACAATGTGAAATGGGAAATTTGTATCCAGATATTTTGTCGACAGCTTGTTAGCACTTAACTCTTCTGATTTTCTCTACTTAACAAAATCTAACAGATATAATTGCTGCTGCAACCCTTTAGTGAGAACATTATTAACAAAAGTTAAACTTTGTCACCTACTCCATTCAGTTCCGGACTTTTTGTCTGTTTCTTTCTAGAATGTACCCTTGTTGTAAGCATTCAAGAATTCCAAATCTTATAGGCTATGCAACGTCTTCTGACATACGGACCCGAACTGTTGTAATCTGTTGGTATGAGATTCTCCATACAGTATGCTGTCTGCACCTATGAGACAGCTGCTAGAAAGTATTGTTGGCAACATCCTTTCTGCTTCAGGGAAGGTATGTCATTTCTACAACTGCCAAATATGGCTTAAGTTGCAGGTATTACAACTGTAAGCTATATATGGTGGGAATGTTCACTTTAACACCTGTGGGCAGATGCTGATGACTTTGTCATTTCTTACATACAAAGAGTTGGCTCTGGCATATGAAGCATTAAAGATCCAGTTTCATGAATCAGCATCTGCCTTTTAAGGTATTCACAGGGGTACTACCTTTCCGGCAGACTCAGCAAGTTCCCTACAAGGACTTCTGTTAGCAGCTACATTTGCTCCCACCTTTTCGCTATGCATTTGGATTAGGCCATGCCTCGTCTTTGCCGAAAATGTAACTGAGGCATAGGACAGGTGACTGCACTGTGTCTTGGATGCTGGGAGATGGATCTGAAGGCAATTTTGAATGTTCTTATTAAGAGGCAAAATAGATTGCATGAGTTATGTGTTCACTGGCATTCCAGACCTCCACAGACACTTGCAAAAAAAAAAAAATAATAAAATAAAAATACACAGAGTGGAAGGCCAACATTCCGCATATGTTACAAAACAAACCATTTTTCACTGTTTGCTGATTCCTGCTGGCTTTGGTACTGCACATCAGAATAGTGACATGTTGCGTCCTGGTGCTGACACTTTAAATAACAGTTGCTGCTGTTTGTGATGTAATATGTTGCGTCCTGGTGCTGACACTTTAAATAACAGTTGCTGCTGTTTGTGATGTAATATGTTGCGTCCTGGTGCTGACACTTTAAATAACAGTTGCTGCTGTTTGTGATGTAATATGTTGCGTCCTGGTGCTGACACTTTAAATAACAGTTGCTGCTGTTTGTGATGTAATATGTTGTGTCCTGGTGCTGACACTTTAAATAACAGTTGCTGCTGTTTGTGATGTAATATATATGTGATATGCATGTACATCACTACCATTTGCTGTCTCTCATTCTGCATGGTGTTAAATATATTTACCTCAGTTTTCCATGCATTGTATTTCAGTGAAGTACATATTCAACAACGTGTGTGATAAAAATGTTTTGGCCAATAAACTGTGTTTTGATGACTTCTGCTTTTTTGCAAGTTTCTGAATACATGTAAAAAAAAAACTGTCATGAAAGTAACAGATGCTATGCACATCTAACTATAAAACTAGGGAGGATAACAAAGAAGTGCACAATCACAACTGTTTTAAACTTTTCATTATAATAAAATAAACTATAAATCCAATAAAGTGTGCAACTGGTGCAGAACTAAATTCAGGCTAACACGGGGGGACTATGGCTGACAAAGTTCACAGATGACTGCAAACTGGGAGCAATAATCGACTCTCCAGCTGACACAAGCATCCTCCAAAAGGGTCTCACAGAGATGGATAACTGGTGCCAGAGCCATGGCCTCAAGCTAAATGCTAAAAAGTGCATAGTCATCCCCTTTGGGAAAAACAAAGTGCCCACAAATTACCACATAGGTGGTAATCCATTAAGTACGGAAGAAGTAATTAGAGATTTGGGGACCAACGTAGATAGTAATCTCTCCTTTGATAATCACGTTGCCAAAGTGGTTAGAAAGACCTTCTATATAGCCCACCTTATCACGAAAGGGTTCGCATCTAGATCAAGAGAGGTCATTGTGCCCCTCTACTCGTCACTCATCAGGTCCATAATTGAATACAATGCCCCATTTGGTATGTACCTTACCCGACACCTGCAGCAACTGGAGAGACCCCAAAAGTACCTCACCAAGAGGATCATGGGCTACAAACAGATGTCCTATACAGCTAGACTAAAGAAACTCCAGCTCTACTCAGTTGCTTACCACCTACTCAGAGGCGATCTATGCCTGACATACAAAGCCATGTCTAACTCAGAATTAATGGACATGTTCCACCTCAAAAAATCCAAATCCCTTAGAGCTACACACTCCACGGACTTAAACCTCAGCACAAAAATAAATAGGACATGCTGGAGGGACAGATTCATTTCCCAGAGGCTCCCCTCACTCTGGAATAAAATACCAATTCATGTTAGACATAGCCCCTCGCTGACCCTCTTCAAGCGAAATCTGGATGCGTGGATGGGAAATCACAAATTCACCCCTGGGATCTCTTTTCTGTCCCTGCTCGACAGAGGCACGGTAAACTAATCTTAAAGGGCTACCTTCTGTGACCTAATATACAGAGGCACAGTAGGCTAATCTAATGGGGAGGCGAAAGCCAAATACACTTGGGCTAGGCTTATAAATGCCCTAGGGCAGATAGCCTAGTATCTACCTATGAACCTATGAACCTATGAATGCCAGTTCCAGAAACTGGGCAGGGCCATGGTACTGGAGACAGGAAGTCTGTGCTGCAGTAATAATCCTACTTCCTGAGTATTAACTACCACCGTAGTATCTGAATAGTGAGTAAAGAAGACAAAGAGGATGGGGTCTAGCTTCAGGCTGAACTCTCAGTCTTACTTCTTGAACATTTACTACTACTGTGGTATCTGGACAGTGAGTAAATAAGACAAAAAAATACTATCTATCTTCTGCGATGTCTAGACTCATAGATTCAGACTGAACTTTCTAGAAGAAATGTGTACCAGATCAGATGCAGCTTCCCATAACTAGCTCAGTCACATTAATATATATATATATATATATATATATATATATATATATACACACACACACACACACACACACACACATACATACATATATATATATATATATATATATATATATATATATATATATATATATGTTGATCACCTTAGCTTCAAACAAAAAAGGAACATGACAAAGTTAGCTATCATAAAAGATAAAAAGAACTTTTATACCCAGCTACAGCAATCCTCCCACCATCATCCACACAAATTTTGGAGATCTATTAACACACTTCTTTCCCCCGGAAAAGTTGAAACTCCCAATCCACTTGGCTCCTGCCCTGACTCTCCCTTACAAACAGCTAATGCTTTTAATAACTTCTTTACGTCTACAATACTTAACCTGGCCAACCAACAACCCCCTGACCCCTCTTTATTAGGTAGCCCAAGCCTCACTCCTCCACATATGCAACTTAAACCCATACCTACCTCCTATATTCTCTATTTACTTCAAAAACCTAAAGCTTCTACCCCCTCAGCTGACAAACTCCCAGCTGAATATCTCCAGCTAGGTGCCAAAGCGGTTGCCTATCCAATCTCTATACTAATAAACAGAACCATAACAGAAAGTTCTATACCTTCCCTCTGGAAAATCTCACACATCATCCCCCTCTTCAAAGGAGGCGATTCATTTGAATACTCTAACTACCGCCCTATCGCACTGCTATCTCCTATTGCAAAAATAATGGAGAAATGCATCCACAAACAGTTACTGAATCACCTCCTTTCTAACAATCTCCTCGCTAACTGCCAACATGGCTTTCGTCCTTACCATAGCACCACCACAGCCTTATTATCCTTTATTGACTCCATTAATATTAACCATAATAGCAATCTTCTTTCATCAGCATTCTTTGTAGACCTGTCTAAAGCCTTTGACATCGTGAATCACCAACTCCTTCTACATCGCTTAAAATCGCTCTCTCTCGATAATCCTGCCTTAACTTGGTTCACTTCCTATCTTCAAAACCGGAAACAAGCTGTTTTATGGAACAACAATCTCTCTGAACTTGTGCCCACCACCTTAGGGGTCCCTCAGGGCTCCATCTTAGGTCCTCTTTTATTTTCCATCTTTATTAATGACTTGTATCTTGCCACGCCCATAACTACTTGCATTCAGTATGCTGACGACACCACCATCATTTGCTCTGCCACTAACCAAGCTGACCTTCACTACCTTACCCAAAAGACATTCACTACTATTGAGCAATGGTTCTCCAACCACTGTCTTCTCTTAAACCCTAAGAAAACTAAACTTCTCCTCTTCTTACCTACACACCTGTCTCCCCCTATTAATTTCACAATTACTTCTAACAATGGCACCCTTATCTCTCCTGACCAAACAACCAAACTATTGGGTATTACTATTGACAACCTACTAAAATTTGATTTTCACATCAACTCCAGTATAAAAGCAACTAATAGAAAACTAGGTTCACTCTATAGAATCAGAACTTTCCTAACCCCTGAAGCAAGAACTACCATAGCAAGAACACACCTTATCTCCACTTTACTATATGCTTCCCCCATCTATTCTAACCTATCTAAGCACAACATTAATAAGCTCACAACAGCCTACAACAACATTGCCAGATTTGCCACTGCCTCCCCATATAAAACACATCACTGTCTGAACCTCTCTAAACTAGGATGGCTGGAATTACCCCACCTAATTCAGTACTATCAGCTTACAATTGCCCACAAAGCCCTTTACCACCCTGAAAACATACCCATGCTCTCCACCCTTATAAAACCCTACAACAACTTAAAAACCTTACGCTCTTCCAATAAAATACTGATTCAAACCTCTCTTTCTAAGAACACAGCAGGTGACTCCATATTTTCCAACTCAGTTGGTAAAATCTGGAACCAACTTCCTCCTGACCTTATAGCCCAGACTTCCATTACACTATTTAAGACCAAACTGAAACTCTTTCTTACTAAACACTGGCTTTGCTCTTGCATCAATCCCAGTTGATCCAGCTCCTCTTTGACCTCCAATTCTCCTCCTTTATCCCTCATACTTTCTCCCAAATTTATTTCTTCAATTTATTTTTTTTCCTTTGACCTGAAATATGACTATCTTAACTAAATAACTTTACTACTCTAGTAACACTCTTGTTAACTTTTTTTAAAGAACTTAATTCTTCTCTCCCTTTTCTTACCATATCCTCACTTAAATAATTTCCTTGTCTCTCTATCCCCTTCTTTTCTAACTTCCTGAAATTGTTGCTACTGCCTTTCTTATTTGTGATTTATATCCATACTTGACTTATAACCATTGTGAATTTTTGTATGAACTGTTTTGTTACCATGTAGTAGATAGCGGAGCTTTTCTCCTCGGGCCTCCACTGAAAATGGACTTGTATCCAGTTGGACTAGCCCGGTTAACAAATGTAAAATAAAATAAAATAAATAAAATATATATACACACATACATACATACACACACATACCATATTGTACATCATAGATTCTGAGGCAGCATATGCATCATATTATGCTGATTACTTTAAATTAACTCTGCAATAAGCATGTTATATGCTGTTTACAACAACATAACACTTTGTACTGCTTAAAACTATTTTAAATAAATAGAACTTTTCAGTCCACGGACCATTTCAAATGCTGAACATTCTACAAACACGGCTGGTTTCCTCAGTGGTCTCCCATGCATAGTGTATGTAATTGAACTGTTTACAATGGGCGCCTGCTTTTCTCTGTGGTCACTTCTTACTGCACTGCACTTTTACACCAAGACATGACTTCAGGAGTCTTTCTGTGAAACCATTAACTATCATAGTTTTCAAAGTCTTTATTTTTTTCCATCGTGCCGGTGTAATAATTATGGTTACTCATCCCAGGAACTTTAAGTCTGGCATATTCATTTATTTATTTATTGGCATTAGTTAACCGGGTTAGTCCAGCTAGGTTTGTGGCCCACTTTCAGTGGAGACCCGAGGAGAAAAGCTCCAGGAAGAAAAATACAATTTAAGAATGAACAGTTTAAAAATAAATGCAAGGACAATTTTACAATTCCATAAGTAATAGCTGACATATGGAGATATTACAGAGAAAAAAATACTTAAGGCAAGGGAAAACACTAATTCTGATACTATAGAGTACCAAAGTATATACAATATGTACAATAAAAAAATAAAAAGCATTCGGGCAGAATATATTTAGACCTACCATCTTTAATAACTGACATATGGAGATATGAGACACACTAATTCTAGTACTGTAGAGTACCTGAATATATACAATATGTACAAGAGAGTAATATTCAACAGATATGTTTAGACAAACATTGTGCACGTAGGCATATACTAAGCTGAGGAGAGCTTGTACAGAAGGAAGGAAGTGAAGGAGGAGGAGTTAAGTGAAGTTGGGGTTTGACAGGGGCATGTTTTGGAGTTACGTTAATGAAGTTGAAGTTTCTCCTTGAAGTGGGATGGGTGTACAATGCTAGACATGTCTGTAGGAAGTTTGTTCCAAGCTTGGGCCATGGAGTACTTGCAAAGGAGTTTACCTACTGCTTTTTTGGGATAGTATATTTGTAGTAGTTGCTGATGTGATGTCCTAAGGGTACGGGGTGGAGAGTACATGGTAATAAAGGAAGACTGAGCAGGACATGCTAGAGGTTTAGAGACCATAGTATGTAACATTTGCAGTTGGGCTAGTAACAATAGATGTGGGAATTCAAGCCATTTGAGAGAGTTTAGAGATAGGCAGTGATGAGTATTAAAGGGAGAGTTAGTAATAAATCGAGCTATCTTATCATAAGTCTGCTGGAGTTTCTTTAAGATAGTAGTTTGAATATGGGTGAGCACTGGAGCAGCATAGAGAAGGGAGGGGAGGAGGAGGAGGAGTGCTTGAGCAAGGGTGAGTTTGGAATTAGTTGTTAAGAATTTCTTATGGCGATATAGTAAACCAAGTTTTTGGTTTGTCTTTTTTTATACATTGTAGAATGTGCAAGTTAAATTTGAGTTCATCATCAATGATGACCCCTAGGAGTTTAGTGTGGGATTCTGGTTGAATAGTAGTGTTATTTGGGGATGTAATGGCAAAGGAAGATTTATGGTGGGATAATGAATGAGGGAGGAATAGTAGGAGTTTGGTCTTTTTTGGGTTAAGGATGAGGAGATTGCTAGATAACCAGTGTTCAGTAGCTAGGAAGACCTGTTGTGTGAGATCTTGGAGTATGGAGATGTTATTTGAGGTAGTAATGAGCACAGAATCGTCTGCGTATTGGATGAGGGAAGATGTATTGCAAGCTGTATGAAGATCATTGGTGAAAATATTAAAGAGAAGGGGCCCTAGGATAGAGCCTTGTGGGACCCCTGTTGGGACAAATAGGAAAGGAGAGGAAGAGGAGAGCCATTTTACTGATTGTTGCCTGCAGGATAAGTAACCAGAGGACCAGGCAAGGGAGGAGGAAGTCATATTGAGGTTATCAAGTTTGGATAGTAGGAGAGGGTGGGAGACTGTATCAAAAGCTTTAGATAAATCAAGGAAGAGACAAGATATCAGTTTGTTATCATCAAGGGCTTCAGCAATTTCATGAGTGAAAGATAGGAGGGCAGTAGTTGTGCTGTGTTTAGGACAGAAGCCATGCTGGGTGGGAGTAAGAAGGTTGTGTTCAAGAAGGTAGTTGAGTAGTTGAGAGTGGATGCATTTTTCAAGAATCTCAGAGAGGGGGGAATAAGATAGCCATAGGTCTGTAGTTAGAGGGGTCACTTGAGTTTCCAACTTTATGCAAAGGCATAGTGTAAAAAGATTTCCATGACACAGGGACAGTAGCCTCCTGTATAGATCTGTTTATAAGTATGGATACTGGGGCAATAGAATCAACAGCAAGTTTAAGGAAAGAAGGAGGTAGGTTATCTGTGGAGGGAGAGCAGGGTTTGAGTTTCAGGAGAAGTGATCTGATGTAGGAAGTGGAAACACGGTGCAAAGAAAAAGGTGGGTTGTTGGATGGTTTGGGAGGGTTTGGCAGAGAAGTAGAATTGCTGGTGGGAGGCATGAGTGTTTGAATAGTATCAATGAAGTGGTTATTGAGTAGAACATCTGTTTCAAGAGATGATGAGTTTGGGTAAGGGGAGGGGTTTGCAGGGGAGCCAGCAGAAAGAATATTATTAATGGAGGCCCAGAACATTTGACAGTTGGTTTTGTTATTAAGTTGGGCAGTGTTATAGTAAGACCTTTTGTCATTGTTGGTCTGCTTTTTGACAAGATTTCTCAGGTGTCTATAGCTATGGAGTAGGGGTAAGTCCTTAGATTTTGTTCAGGCTTTCCAAGCTTTGTCTCTTTCTAGCATTAGGGACTTTGTTTCTTTTGAGAGCCAGGGAGCATACTTGGATTTTAGTCTGATCTTTCTAGAGGGGGCCAGTGAGTTAAAGGTGTCTAGGAAAATATTATTAAATCTATGTATGGCATCATTTAGAGGGATATGTTTGAGGATGGACCAGTCTATGGAAGATAAAATAGAGTTAAATTGAATGAGATTGAAGTCAGAGAGTTTGTGGCAGACTCTAGAGATGTGGGATTTGAGAAGTTGAGAGGGGACACAAAGGACAGAGATGGGTAGGTGGTTGCTAAGTTGGTCAGGGTGTGTTGTAGGGTTGAGGTATAGCTGAGGGGAATTACTGAGTATCCAGTCAATTATTGAGCTAGACTGTGGGTTTTTGTGGTAATGAGTTGGAGATGATATAAGTTGTTTAAACCATGGAGGTTAATACTACGTTGGGCAGAGTCTATTTTCATTTTGGACAGTCTAAGTTGACATCCCCAAGATGAGGGTTTCGTATGGAATGTTGACGGAAAACCAGGATAGGATAGTTTCATGGATTGCTAAGATATAGATAGAAGCAATAACTAGTTTCTTATGGGGGCCAAGGTAGCAGTTTAGTGCTATTAGTTCAGCAGGATAGAAGTTAGGTAAGGGTGTGGGTAGTGGGGAGAGGTTGAGAGTGTTTTTGTATAGGATGGCAACACCACCTCCTTTTTTAGATAACCTATCTGAGCGATAGATGTTATAGCCTGGTTGGAGTATTTCATTATTTGAGATATGTGGCTTCAACTATGTTTCTGATAATGAAATAATGTGAGGGTTAGTGTGGGCAACCCATGCATGGAAGTCAGTAGTTTTGCTGGATAGGCTTTGGATGTTTAGGGAATATATGGATAAGTGATTAGTGGAGGTAGAGTTAATGGGAGTTAACGGGGGGGGGGATTTTTACCTGGTTGGGGGGGAAGTGGTTAAGGGAAGTGAAAGGTTATGTGGAGAGGCAGAGGGACCAGGATTGGGGTGAATGTCCCCAGAGACAAGTAAGCTGTTGGTGAATTGAGAAGATTTAAGCAAGGGCAGATACAGTTTGTGCAGCTTTAGTTTGGGTGTATAAGTAGGGGAGTATATTTACAGTCTATTCAGTTTATGATAGCATGAGGTGGGGAGATTGAAAAGGGTAGAGGAGATATTATAAAAGGATGAAGTGTTGCTATTTTTAGTGGAAGAGGTGGGAGAGAGACGTAATGGATGAGAGAAGTAGATGTGGTAGGTTGTTAGGGTGGAGAGTATAAGGAGGGGTGAAGTGGTAATTATAAGGTGTTTCATGTTTGTGGGAGGGGGTGGGGAGAAGAGGAGTGGCTGTGAAAGTAGAGGAAGAGTTGCTGTGAAAGTAGCTGAATAGAGGAAGTGATGAAACAGGGGGGTTTAAACAGGAAGTTATTTACTATTGGATGTTTGGGAAAGGAAGGGTGGGAGAGGATAGTATAAAGGTAATTCTAATGGGGGTGGGTGGAAATGGGGGTAGGGTAGGGGGAAAAGTGGAGCCTGAGCATAGCAAGAGCAGAACGGAGCAGGGCTAGCACCCAGGTCTGAGTTTAGCACACAATCAAAGAAAACATAAAACAATCAGGAAGAAATAGTGCGACTGGCTAGTGTGAGAGAAGAAAAAGGAAGATGCAACAAGAGAAAGCCAGAGAGAAGTAAGCAGTGAGAAAAAGATGTTGTACCAGACAGGAATGAAGTAGTAGAAAAGTACACCCAGTTGGCTCAGATTGTAGATACAGGAGTTCTATTAGTGTAATGCTAGAGCAGAGCAAGGGACATATATCCGTAATATGACTGCTTGAAGAGGGAGAGTACAGGTGATGAGACTAGGAAGAAAAGGTAGAGAGAGGACACAAAAAGGACAGTGAACAAGAAAGAGAGGTATATAAACAGGTTAGGGCTGCTGGTGTCTTTGGGTTTTATTCTTTTCCACTTGCTAGTATCAGTGTAAGCGACTAGCACATTTCTTGAGAATCTATAATTACACTGACTGTTTCATGGTGAAACACTACCCCAGGTTGTACAATGGCAAAATCTATGTTGATGCAAAGGTTCACACACAAGTCTTTTAAATTGTTTCTACAGACACATACTTATGACCTATTTGTGGGTACAAATAATATGGTTGCAGAGCAAGTGGGATGGTTGCAGAAAACACCGAGGTTGGATGTCAGGGGATCAGTTTCACACACAAGGATATTGTTTTCAGTGACCTGGAGGAAGCAGCAGGGAAGGTCTACTAAGGGCTAAAAAGCAAGAGGAGGGGAAGATAGGTCAGAAGCAGTTTAGCAAGCAAAAAAAAGGAAATACATCTAATAATAGTACAGAGACAGTTCTCACTATAGTTGTACAAAAATCTCACTATAGTTGTACAAAAATCAACTGAGCTTGAAAGGCACACCACAATTAAGTATTGTATGTATTAAAATAAGTATTATAAGTATTATAACTATTTAAACTATAAAAACTGTGTAAGTATTATAAGTAGTATAACTAATTAAATATATACTGAATATAAAACAATACAGTAAACACTAATATAATGTGAGCTAACTATCACCACTTTGAAAGATAGGACATGATTAAAACAGGAAAATAAGCTACAACCTGAAAATAACTGGAAACATTATCAAGACTATATGACCACTAAGCAGCTGAGCGAGGGCGTATGCTAAAAATACATGTGCACTATGGTATGTGTGCAGTTTAGGCAGGTAGCATGCAGGATAGACCTTTAAAGTAGCCTAAGGTGTAGAAAACAAACATAACATAGATCAGCAGGCACAATTCCTTTTCCTAGGCTCAAAAAAGATACTAAAAAGACATACAGTAAGGCTAGCACATAAGCGACAGTTATGGAGTGGTCATTTAGGTGGCCAACAGGTTGGGTCAGTAGAGCTAGCAAATGCTGATTACACCACATGCAACTGCTATACAAAAATATCACGAACTATGTCAGAAAAGGATAACTACATTCCATCAAATACAAGTAAAAAGATACTAAAAAGACATACAGTATGGCTAGCATATACACGACAGTTATGGAATGGTCGTTTAGGTGGCCAGCAGGTTGGGTCAATATTTGTCTTACACTGTGATTCCTTCTCTACAGCTTTCCTTCTTCTCTGCAAACAATATGAGATCTTGGTTGCTACTTTATCAATAGATACAACTTCAGGCTGCAGACTTTCCCATACCGTTTAGATTCTTACTTTGGCTTTATCCTGATACTGCGGTAGTGTTAAGCAGTTTTATAACATCATGGTGATATTTCTATATGTCTGATATCTTCCCAATGTTACATTTACTTTGTCTTGCCCTTTTAACTATCAGTACCACAGCTGAAGGTAGACATTTGTTTTTCAACCTTCTGCCCATTAACAATTGAGCTGGAGAGATATTGAATCCCTGAGTGAAATATTCCTATTAATCCAAAACTGCAACATGATAATCCTTAGAGCTTTTGCTATTGCTGAGTCTTATGAGAGTCTTTTCTGTTTTGATAGGACGTTAAATGTCTGAATTCTTATATATATATATATATATTGTAAAATCCAGGCTTTTGTACTGCAGATTATCATCAGATAATGACAACATCATGTATCCCTGTTTCATCATCAGATAACGGCAACAACATGTATCCCTGTTTCATCATCAGATAATGACAACATCATGTATCCCTGTTTCATCATCAGATAATGACAATATCATGTATCCCTATTTCATCATCAGATAATGACAACATCATGTATCCCTGTTTCATCATCAGATAATGGCAACAACATGTATCCCTGTTTCACCATCAGATAATGACAACATCATGTATCCCTGTTTCATCATCAGATAATGACAATATCATGTATCCCTATTTCATCATCAGATAATGACAACATCATGTATCCCTGTTTCATCATCAGATAATAACAACAACATGTATCCCTGTTTCAAGACAACAAATCTTAATGCAATAATCACACTGGCACTTGTTTTGCTGATTGTTTCAGGGAACTTGTACAAATAATCAAGGCATATTCTCTAGATGGCTTATATGAACTGCAACAAGTCAGTGCCAGATCATCTTCATAGAAAATATACTTTTCAACTGCAGAATTATCATGGAGTAAACTATCTAATATTTATTATTTTACTTTTTCTTTATTTTTTAGTAATAACATATGTGATCCATGTATCCTCTCAAGTATTTGCTCCTTTGTGGACTGGGAACCATTATTTTTTTAGCTCTGAACATTAATCTCTGAACACAATCTATTTCCTATCTGAAACATAAATAAGACTTAATAACTCTTCCTACTGATGAGTTTTTGCTCAGAGCATTCTTTTATTGTAAAATATTACAGTGTCTGAATTTCTAAGCTACTCTAATTCTTTTTTGTCACTAGAAACATCCTTGAATAAAAAACCCTTTCTCACTTGGGAAGGGGGAACTGGATCTATCAGTCCTTGAGACAGCATGTGATGAAGAACTGGTGGAAACAAAAGAGTCTAATCTGGAGGGTGAGGAATGACCCCCTGGAAAGGAGGAAATTCCTTCCACTGCCAACTATAATCTTGATGAAGGATACTTAGAACCCATTTTTCTGAAGAAATCTTTTTACCAAAGAGAAAAATGGAGATTAAGACTTTCTGGAATGAAAAGGGGGCAAGGTTGGAGTGGGTCACAAGGTCTCATGAATAGTCATTCAGACATATTGGACTGTCCTTGGTTTTGGGAGGTTAGAAACTTCTTTTTGGAACTCCCTTGCCATTCCTCCTTGAATGTTTGTTTACCTACATTTTGTTGAGTGTTTATTCTGCTTTCTGTCAAAGATGGAAGAGGAGAAAGAAAATCCCTTTTGGGCAATTTGGAAAACGACAGCAAGAAAATCTTAGAGATTCCTAGATCAGTCTGCCCCTTTCATCACAATTTCTGATCACCTCTGCATCAGAGGGGCCAAACACTACATCTCTATCTAAAGGGAGAATTTAAAATCTAATTTTAACATCATCTGGAAGGTTTTGAGAATGCAGCCATACAAACGTCCTTAAAATAATACCAGTGGCCATAGCCCTGAATGAAGTAGCAACAGAGTCGTACACACTCTGCAAACAGAGAGTAGCAACCTGTGCAAAGGAAGAAACTAAGTTATTTAAAGCAGATTCTTCCTCACAACAAGAAGTTATAGATAAAATATTCCTCATACTTTCACAGTTTGTCAGAACGAACATCAACAGATGAACCTGACAATTCAAAATTCTGAAAACAAATTTTGCAATATATATACTTCTTCCCTATCCCTAGCAATAATCTTCCCATCCTTATCAAACAGTGTAGGATTGGAATTAACTAAATGTGGACTCAACTAGAGCTAAATCTGTTGGGTCAGGTGTGGGAACAGTGTACAAAAATTTAAAAGACTGAAGAATTGTATACATCTCATCTGTGTTTTTACAGGCAGCCACCTGCCTAACAGGAAGACTGCAGTAACACACGCATCCTCTAAAGCTGACTGAACAGGAGGAATTGGTATTGGTTCTGGAAATACTTCTGTAAAACACATACAATTTTCTGAGGAACTGAAAAGCCTGTGTTCTCCCACTGAAAACACTGGCACATTATGGCAACAGTCTTACAGAAAAAGAAACAACCACTAGGAGAATAAGAAGCTGAGGTCTCCCCTGAGTCTGAATCAGAAACCTGTGGAAAAATGTATCTGTCCCTACATCCTCCTTTTCAGAATCTTGAATCTCTTAAGGAAATCAGGTATCCCTCTCTCTTTTACCACAAACTACTTCACAAGAAGGATCAATAGCCTGTAATTAAATGCAGAGTCAGACCCTGTAAACTACTCCTGTCTCTGTGCCCAGAGATGGGCACAGCATTCTGGCACAACAGGTAGACCTTCCCTGTTCCCTCTCCCAGGACTAACAGGAAAGGCTATCCCTTGCCCACTGAGGGGATTCCAACAGCCACAGAGGACCTGGCTAACACCGTCTATACTGGTTGTAGCACTACATCAGAGGGATCCAGGGGGTAACAGATGAGTGGTCTAGGGTACAACAAATGGGATCCAGGGGGTAACAGATGAGTGGTCTGGGGTACAACAAATGGCCACAGACTGTAGGCAATACACCAGAGGGATTCAGGGGGTAACAGATAAGTGGTCTGGGGTACAACAAATGGCCACAGATTGTAGGCACTACACCAGAGGGATTCTAGGGGGTAACAGATGAATGGTCTGGGGTACAAGAAGTAGCCAAGAAGAGTCAGTCACCCACCTGTGGCTGAAGTAAGCTGCCAGCCTTCTGTGGTGTCAATGGTTATTTGCTTAATTTTTTTCTTTTTGTGGCTGGAAGAAGAACTGACCTTGGGAATGGTAGTTTGCTCCAAAAAGCCGCTAATGGTGCCTCTTTCCCATGGAAGACAAACCAGAATTGCCAGTAAAACTGCTAGTCCACAAAAGTTACCTATATTTTTTTACAGAAAAAACACAATAAAAAGCATTTTCAAACATATTGCCAGCCCCACTAAGGATGGCCCCCCTGTTGTAGAAGGAAGCAGCAGTCCATAAAAAGGACAAAAACTGATTGGTCAAAAAAGAGCCATAAAGTTGATACAGTGGGCTATTGAGGATAAGAAATAAATGATGTATTGTTATTATTATGCAAAAAGCCCAGAATTTACAGATACAAGATATACAAAACGACTGCGAGAGAAATTAGAGGAAATAAAAATACTTTCGCAGGAAAAACTGTTAGAAGCTTCAGATAAAAAATTGTGTTCATTAGTACAACAGATTGAAAAGCAGTATATAGATCAAGAAACTTTGATCTCTTTGGAAAAAGAAGCTTTTGAGGAAGTGGAAAAATATAAACAACAAAACTTAGAGATATTTGAAAAAGCTAAAAAAGAGATATGGACATGGGAAAGCGAGAGAGATTTGACATGGTGCAATATTTATGCAAAGGAGAAAGCTAAGTTAACTAATATAGAGAAGGCAGTCTCAAAAGTATTCGACAAAAAATACAGGCAAAGGCATCCAGATATGGAAAATTTCACAATAAAAAGACTAAAAGCACAAAAACATAATGTAGAAAAGATGATTAGTAAAGTAAAGGTTAAAGAAATAGAAGCTGAAGTTATGGAGTGCCTGCGAAGTGAAGGATTTAATGTAGAAGGTCTAACACAGACTACATCACAGCACGATGGAGTGAGTCCCCAGAATAAGGAAAAGCAAGAAGACCAGGAGATGTGAAGAAGAAATATGGACATGGGAAAGAAAAAGAGATTTAATATGGTGTAATATTCATGTAAAGGAGAAAGCAAAACTAACCAATACAAAAATAGCAGCCCCAAAGATATTTTAAGAAAAGTACAGGCAAAGGAATCCAGATATGGAAAACTTTACAATACAAAAAATAAGAAGACTAAGAGGAAAAGTAGAAAAAGAGATCAGTAATGGAGACATCAAAGAAACAAAAGTTGAGGTTATGGAAGAGCTACAAAGAGAAGGATTCAGTGTAGAAAATCGAATGCAGAAAGCACCACAACAGGATAGAGCAATGGATATCCAAATTAAGGGGAAACCAGTGGAACAGGAAGCAATTGGTCAGGTGCCATATCAAGATATTTTGGAGCCTTCCACAGGAAACTGGTATAAACGTTCACTTGAAGCTGGACAGCAAGGAAAGGAACAGGAAACTGTGCAAACTGATGCAGTCAGTGTTGAGGAGTGATAGGCCAGTGAGTTCCCATATGACAGAGCAACAGATGGCACAGAATGAAACTGAAGGGAATGTGCCACAGGAAGATGTTATAGAACTTTCTATAAAATGCCCACAAGAAATGGAAAACAAGGGCTCTACCCTCAGTATGGAAGAAAAGGAGACAAAGATAGATATATCAAGATCAATGAAAGAAATAGACTGCAGAAGGTTAATAAAACCCCAAAAGTCAGAAGCTTGATAAAACAAATGAACACAGTAATTAGGACTGTCCATAGAGATCCATGCAATATAACAGAAGTAAACAGGACATATTACTGTGCAGCTAAATTAATAACTGATAAAGTTCTACCACAGGAACACAGGGTAGTGAGGGGAAAAGAGGGGGCGAAAGCGAATACCATCATGGAAATATCGAATAGAGAAAACTATAAAGCAGCTAAGATAAGAAGTATCATTATTAGAAGATTTTAGAAGAGGGAACAGATCAATGAAAATATTAAGAAAGACAGATGTGATAAGATAAAAGCAATGCGTGGTATTAGAACAGACCTGGATCTATTATGCACTATTGGAGATAACAAACTAAAAATTACAAAACAGGCAGAAAGACTTAGAAGATACAAAGATAAATATAAGGGAAAGGCACAAAATAAACAAATTGTTGATGACCCAAAAAAGTTTTATAGAGAATTGGGAAATAAGGTAAAAGGAATAGATAGATCGCCAAAAAAGGGGAAGTAGATATATTTAGGAGAAGTATCTATGAAGATCATGTGAAACATAACAAAGATTCTAAATGGGTAGAAGAAGTAAAAGAAATAATAAGTTGTTTAAAGGTACAGGATATGAAATGGGATGAAATAACAACTAGAGAGATTGAAATAAAGTTGAGAAAAGCCTCTAACTGGAAAACCCCAAGCCCAGATGCAGTACCTAACTTTTGGCTTGAAGTGTTAACTTCTTTGCACGAGGATTTATCCATGAGTAAGAACTATTTATATATGCACCCCGAACACACACCGCACTGGTTAACAACAGACAAAACAATGCTCTTACTTAAGAATGAACCTGCAAGCTACCCTAAAAATTATAGACCAATAACTTATCTTTTGACAACATACAAACTATACATGGGAATTGACGCTGACAGAGTTTATAGTCATTTAGAAGAAAATTCAACTATGGCAGTAGAACAAAAGGGCAATAAAAGAAAGTCATATGGAACAAAGGACCATTTGTTGTTAAACAAAGTTATAGTGGAGAATTGTAAGAAGGGGAAGAACCTAAGTATGGCATGGATTGACTACAAAAAAGCATCTGATAGTATCCCACATTCATGGATAAAAGAGTGCTTAAAAATGTATAAGATACACATCCTACACTGATTGATTACATTACAGTAACCATGAAACAGTGGCAGACCACTTTGCAATTAAGCCATGATAAAGGACAGATTATTATCCCAGGGATAAAAATTCAAAGGGGGATATTCCAGGGTGACTCTCTGTCACCCTTCTTATTCTGCCTTGCCATTAACCCATTAAGCTGCTTGCTTAACAGCGTAGGCTATGGCTACAATTTGGCTTCTAGAAAACAACAAAGTCTAATGACTTCTCATCTTCTCTTTGTTGATGATTTAAAATTGTATAGCTCATCGGATGAGGAACTGAAAGCACAGCTGCAGGTTGTCAAAACTTTTTCAGATGATATCAGAATGTCATTTGGTCTTGATAAATGAGCAAAAGCAACCTTTAAAAAAAGAAAATTGCAGCATCAGGAAAAGATTGGTTTGGGACAAGAATGTGATATAAAAGAACTTGAGCAAGAGGGGGTGTATAAATACTTGGGAATTGATGAAGGATCAGCAATAAAACATGAACAAATGCGAATAAGGCTTAGTAAGGAGTACTTTAGAAGACTTACATTAATCCTGAAAATAGCATTAACACCTAGGAACAAGATCCAAGCTATAAATCAATTTGCTCTTCCTGTCCTAACTTATAGTTTTGGAGTGATTGACTGCCCCAAAAAGTGTTGGATAGATTGGATATCAAAACAAGAAGGACGCTTCATGCTCACCAAATGATTTATAAATATCAGTGTATACCAACATTATATATTCCCCATTCTGAAGGAGGGATGGGCCTCCTTGAAATTGATTACATGTATAGATCTGCAATCATGGGACTCCACACATATCTATTGACCTCACAAGATCCAAATGTAGTGAAAGTTTTGAAACATGAGGAGAATAAATCTAAGATGACGTCTCTGCTTAATTTAGCAGAAGCATATTGATGTCAAGCAGGAATGGAAATCAAACCAGAAGTGGATAAAAAACAGGCAGCAAATGAATGTGCCAAAAAACAAAAGAAAGAATATAAGGTGAAAGACCAGGAGAGAAGGCAAGAAATGTGGAAAAAACATAAATATAGTTGCAAGTACAGAAAACTTCTGGAAGAGCCTCATGTTGATCAAGAACGAACAGAGGAATGGTTAAGGAGAGGTGAATTTAAACCAAGAGATGAAAGGTTAATATTGGCAGCCCAAGATAGTGGGCTTACATACACACTGGTTTACAAAGTCTATTGCACATGTGGGAGAAACAGACATATGTAGGTTTTGTGGAACCGAGTTGGAAACAGTTACACACCTTATTGCTGGTTGCGATGCTCTAATGGCAAAGGGACTGTATACTGAAAGGCATAATAATGTGGCAAGATTGTTACACTGGAGATTGTGCAAACATTATGGTATCGAAGTGGCTGAAAAACATTGGCAACATGAGCCACAGAGAATCATAGAAAATGATGAAATTTACATCACATGGGATCACCCAATACCAACAGTCCAAAAGATAGATGCTAGAAAACCGGACATAGTGATCCAAGAAAAGAAGACAAAAGTAGCATTGATCATTGAAATCGCCACACCTAGTGACTTCAGTGTCTTGAATACAGAGACACAAAGTCATAAAATACCTTGATCTGCATGCAGAAACGAGAGCCATGTGGAAGAAAGATACCCAGACAGTTCCAATAGTAGTAGGAGCAACTGGCTTTATAAAAAAGAATTTACAATCATATTTAGATATGTTATCAATTCATGTAACACTGTACGAATTGCAGAAGGAGTAATTACTTGGCGCATTGCGGGTGCTGCGAAGAGCACTTTTGGCTAACATCAAAGAGTGAAATAATACTAATTTCATAAACTTTAATCGTACTCTGACTTAGGAATGGGGTCCATTCCCATCATGGTATTAGAAACCCAAAAGACTTGGACAAATCAAAAAAGGGAGAAAAATAAACACAACTTCTCTAATGAAAATATGTTTTCAGTTAGTTAACACTACTTTTCAACTGATAGAAAAATGAGTGCTGCATTTAAAGGTAGATTACAGTCTTGAGATAGTCCATTAAAACACAAGCCTCCAAGCTTTTAAATGACTTTCCAGAAAAGGAGAGTAATAAACCAATAAAACATCAATAAATTAAAAAAAAAAATGGAAGTTTTTTTTCCCCAAAAGGGAACTGATCTGCCCAGCAATGGAAGCACAAGCTGACCGTTGATCCTCAAAAGCCTCGAGGAATGCACTCTTTGGCTGCAGTGAAGGGCTTCCTGCCCAAACTTGTCTTTTAGTCAGCTCAGCTGAAGCTGCTTGACAGTTCGGGTGCGTGGAAGGTGCTCTGAAGCTTTGGAAGCTGGCAGGACATAGCCCATATAGCTAAGGCTACTGTAGCAGTGATAATATAATGATAAAAACTGACAATGTTGCAACAGACCATGGAACTCGGGTTGATAATTCCCCCTCTTTTGATTATCATGTAACAACAGACCATGGAACTTGGGTGATAATTCCCTCTCTTTCGATTATCATGTAACAACAGTTGTCAGAAACTTTGTCTACTTAGCAAAGATAATTCCCAAAGGGATGTTACATAAATCTACAGAGATCATTACCCCCTTATATTCAACATTGATTAGGTCAATTACTGAATACAGTACCCCCTTTGGGATGTACCTCACTTGTCATATCAAACAGCTATAAAGATCTCAAAGGTTCCGAAATCAGATGATCACTGGCCTAAAAATCCTAAGCTACCAGAAAAGACTGGAAGCACTTTCCCTTTATTCTGAATCTTATAAACTCATGAGGGGAGGCATATGCCTTGCCTTACCTTCCCTGCCATTATGGATGCAGTGGCACTGGATCTGTTCTATCTCCACAAATCAAATAGTTCCACAAATACTTGAACCAAGGATCTAAATCTTCATCGACTAATAAATAAAACATGATGGCAAGATAAGTTCATTATGCAGTGCCTTCTCCACTTCTGAAATAGACTGTGTTTGGAAATTAAGCAGTGTGATACATTATATTTCTTCAAATGTGAATTGGATGACTGAATGGGTGGTCATAAATTCACCCCTGGCTTGACTGACTCTGAGAAAAATGAGGTACAGTCTAAGGGAGGCTACTGGCTTAAGTGGTCACAAGTTTCAACTGCCTTGTATTTCCTATGATCTTAGGATTTTAAATGTATGTTTGCCTAAACGTAAAATATGTAACAGGTCTGTGATAATAATAACAGGGACATTACCTAAGATACATAACTGCTACGAAAATGATCATGTATGAATTTGTGACTAGAGGCAGGGTTTGGATAAGTCAAAAATGAAGAGCAAATTTATAAACGATATATCTAGGATGCTGTAAATTCTTATACATGTGAAACTGGGCTAAAGTTAGAAGTATCAGGGAGAACATTAATTAAGATTAAAATAAGTGAGAGGATGCCAAAGAGAGAGAGACTGAGAGACTGAGGGAGACTAGCTGTGGATCAGAATGAACCATCTAAATGGTAGGTGAAGAAAAACTCTTCCCTGTCTAAGGTTGACTGCAGATAAATGATGCTGACAGAAAACATAACTGACTACAAGAGTTGCAAATTATTGAGGAATGTAGGAATGTTTTGCATAGAACTTTAAATGCTGATAAAGGGAGTATGAATCATATATGAACAGGAGTGGTGATCCAGTTAACTGGCATCACTTATCATAAACTAAATTAGATAAAATGATTTACAGTTTGAATTAGGAATTCTTCAGTACATATTTTTTCTAAATATTTCTGTGAAGAAAGGGTCTAAGCTGCACAGTGATGTGATATGGCAAGAAAGAGTTAATTAAGCATTAAAAGTTATGTCTTTTATAGTCAGGCTACCCTCTAATAGCCATAACTCAAAACTGCAATTTCACACCCTGAAGGATGCCCAAATGTTGAAAAATCTGCTTGATGGTTAACTGTATGGCAGTTACCACAGACTTGACATATGACTTTGGTGCAGGTTTATGACTCCTGTATGGCAGTTACCACAGACATGACATACGACTTCGATGCTGGTATATGACTCCTGTATGGCAGCTACCACAGACTTAACAAATGACTTTGGTGCAGGTATATGACTCCTGTATGACAGTTAGCACAGACTTGACATACGACTTCGATGCTGGTTTATGACTCCTGTATGGCAGTTACCACAGACTTGACATACGACTTCGGTGCAGGTATATGACTCCTGTATGGCAGCTACCACAGACTTAACAAATGACTTCGGTGCAGGTATATGACTCCTGTATGACAGTTAGCACAGACTTGAGATATGACTTTGGCGCAGGTATATGACTCCTGTATGGCAGTTACCACAGAGGATGTCTAGCACTCGGCACAAAGGATTAAGAGTCAGAGCTGTTAACAAGCTGCCTCCTGTAATGAGGGGAACAGAGTTTGATTCCTTCTGCCTCCATTTGCCTACTGTATGACTCTGAACAAGTCATGTGACCAGACAGCACTCCTGGACTGCCCCACAGATGGGATACTTTGTCCAGTGGGGTACCCAATTAACAAACAGATTGAAAAAAGTAACTCTTATGCACATCACAAGATAACTGGGAGGAAAGCCTACATTTGCCCTCATACTTTAGGCAATTAGGATAACATTTTCACAAGTAAATATTTAAAGTATGTTACATTAACACCAAATATTATCTTAACAGGAACAATTGAACATGTTCAGCCTAAATTATTTTATAAATAAAATTCAAAGTCTAACAGTAATACAGATTGAATTTCTTATGAACTGCTGTATATTATTTTAGGTGACAGCCCAGAGAGAAAGCTAGACACACAAATAATTTGATATAAAATGTCTTACCTAAATCCTGCAATGTTTAAAGTCAAAATGATGTAGTCTCTATCAGAACTTCCAGCTCCAGAAAATATATGATCTTCGGCTACTACCCAGCCTGTGTACAACAAATTGTAGAACAGATTAGAAGTGATGAAAGGCTAACCCATGAAGTCAAATATTAGGACATGCATTTTATTAAAACAAAAAAGAAGATAAAGAGGTTCTTCTTACAACAGTTTCATGTTAAACTGCATAGGCCAGATAAAAATTAAAGGGAAGTATAGTCGTGTATTACCCAGAATAAGAGGAAATGTGCAACACACCGTCTCACAGCAATATCATAAATGTATGCTTCTATTTACAAACGCCCTCCATCACTAAACCTTATTTTCAAGCAGGGAAATGCTTCCTGCATATGGGAAAAAAAACACTTGTGTGTTGCTGTTCCTGCACTGTGATATGGTGACAGCTCCATATTGAAACAAGATGTTACCTTCAATTCTTGCAAGGAACTTGTAAAGTACGGATGTGTGTGAGCAGGCCAGCCATAGCATTAGATCTTTGTGGAGAGGCCAAATAAAAATATGTTATAACATTTGGGTTTCTCATCCTTACTTGTTTCTTTTCCTGGCCAAAAATTCTAAAAGCAGTGGCATCCTTCATGTGATGAACCAATATGAGTTCCTCTAACTGACATGTGTTGGAGTTGGCATCCTTCATGTGATGAATCAATATGAGGTCCTCTAATTGACATGGGTTGGAGCTGACATCCTTCATGTGATGAGCCAATATGAGGTCCTCTAATTGACATGGGTTGGAGTTGGCATCCTTCATGTGATGAACCAATATGAGGTCCTCTTAATGACATGGGTTGGAGTTTGGCTCTAGGTTTGACCCTTTATGTTGATGGCAAATTCATCAAAAGTTTTTTTCATTAAGTTTGGTCCCTTTTAAAGTAGTACAATTCAAATTTCATGGTGAGAGATCAGCACTCTATCCTTATGTTACACCCTTGTACCCCACATCTTCCCTTACTAATGTAAGCATCCTCTTGGATCATACCACCACCACTTCTGGGAAAGGGGACAAGTCTTGGATCATACCACCACCACTTCTGGGAAAGGGGACAAGTCCTGGATCATACCACCACCACTTCTGGGAAAGGGGACAAGTCTTGGATCATACCACCACCACTTCTGGGAAAGGGGACAAGTGTAATGCAGTTTCCATGGGTGCTCTCAACAATAAGGAATGCTCCAAAGGCTCCCTTACATATTCTGCATTCTTTCATATACATTTCATTTCTTGAAACTGAGACTCTACAAATGAAAGAATGAATGAAAATAACCATGGTTAAGCTAAATCAAATATGAGCATAAACATGCAATAAATGAAATAGGAAATCGTGCCCAAAACCATCAAAGCAAAAAAAAAAGTGTCCAAAGCCATCAAAATGATGAAAAAATTCTATCCAAAGATCATAGACGCCATGTTCTGCAGTTTGTAACAAAAATAAATAACTATTTAAAATAACACTAAAATCTTTATTTAACGTTGTCATTGAAGCTTCCTATATTTATAGTCAAAATAGAATATGTCATTAAAAGAAATCAGGGTATGATATTACTGCCTTATGATGTGTAGAAAATGCTGTGTGCTTAAGACAAGCACTGCAAAAGCATTACAAACTTTATAAAAGGACTCAAAATTGTTAAAAGCAAAAGACATACATCCTAATATGAAGTACAATTTCATAACAGTGTACTTTATAAAATACTACCACAATATAACAGCAATTTTTGATTGCAGTTATAAAGAAATACTATTTAAATACTATTTGATCTGTAAGAACATATTTATTAATGACAAGTAGAATTAGAAATTAGAACCACACAAAAGAATTCATTTGATACACGTTGTAATTCAACAACTGTTACAGATTGTAGGCAATATCAACAGAACTTGATATTTTATGCAAATATATAATGGAAAAAGTGATAACAGAATTCCTAGCTGGAATTCCTAGTGTAATAGATAGTTTGGAGAGAAAAATACTAAAATTCAGAGTTAAAATTGTTGCAGCTGAATTATTTCATAAAACCATACAGACTGAAAACTCTCAAAGAAAGTTCCTAAATTTTAGAAATTATTATGATATGGTAGGAAATTTCCATACATAAAAAGGTGATTGAGGAAAGGCAGGTTTACTGCTAGAGTCCTCCCCTTAAGATCTAGCATTACTTTGTGTTCTTAGATACAAGCGCACTGTCTTCTTTGGGGAAGGTAGAACTAACAGTAAAGCATGTCGGAGTATTAATTCACTGAATGATACTTCTCAGTATTTTCTCTCTGAGATTGTATGCATGTGAGTGTGTGGTGTACAAGAACTACAGTGGTAGCGTAAACCTTGGTTCTAAATGATTGTCATTTGAAGTGACACCCCAACCCCATGTGCAACAAAGGGAAAAAGGGGGTTGCGAATGGATGGATTTGTGAGATGTATAGCTGCTTTGAAGACATTTTCAGTCAGATGGGTTACTAAGATGAACATTTCTTTTGAAGATGGTTTTTAAAAAAGGGAACATTTTGATGAAAAACTGAAATTGCAGGGACAGGATCTTCCAGGTGATGTTCCAAAATTGCCCCTTTTTCTTCCAATGAATTTATGAAGTCTGTAGCTGAACTAACAAAATGTGTGAAAGGAACTGTTGGTGATATGCCTATGCCTACAAACCATACTGTTACACCCCCCCCCCCCACACACACACACACTCATGCACACGGTATCTAACTACAACATGACATGTCAGTCACATTTATATAAAGTTCGTACTAAACAGATGAAGAGTTATGAACACTACAATCTACAGATCTCACTCCACTCTCAGTTCAAGGCCCTTTACAGGTGTATATATTACCAAGAATAACTTTATACTGCCCAGAACTACCCTGCATTCACACATAAACATCATGTTTTCTCATTCTGCTTTTACGATAGTATAGTGTCTCCAAACAGTCTCTTCCATCAAAAGGAAGATGTCAACAGTTGTAATTCACCACAATTGTGCAGTTATCATATGCACATTAATTATTAATAGCATGTGAGCCACAAGCTTTTCAGAAGGAAAAATGCAAGTTTTTTCTTAATAAAACGAAGCAAGGCAGTTTTAAATTTAAATATACAGACAGCTACATTCCTACATAAATAAATGTAAAATAAAATGTTTTGAACACACAGACGGCAAAAGAAAACACTATTCACCAACCATCTTTTGTCAGTACTGCTAACTGAAAATTAAGTTATCTATTTCTGACTCTTATGATCATTTAGGAATTATAGAGGGCAAATAGGCAAGAATACACAGACATGACTAAGCTAACACTAGGTGGTATGCTATCTCTCTTTTCAACTGCAGTTGATATAAACAGCTTCACTTCTCCACTGCTTGTAAAAGTTCACTATACAAACCAAGATGAAAACACAGACATACTGAAATCAACTGCTCAACTCATCTTCAAAGCAAGATTCAATTTACTTGATGGAAAATCCAGAGGAGTGTCCTGGAATGAGTCAATATATGGAAATATTCTGTTAGCACAATTATTTTACACACATCCTACTTTCTGTGTTACATAAAGAATTCCCCATTATCATGAGCACACAATGCAAATCAAAACCAAGAGAATCTAAAGATATTATTGGTCAGTGCTAGGAGCCTAAACAAAAAAGTCCACTCCCTGGAAACTCTCTTTACCTTAGAGAATGCTGAAGTCTGTGCGGTCTCAGAGACGTGGTTTAAAGTCGCAGACAGCACACCAACAGTGCAGGGTTATAATGTCTTCCACACATTTAGGTCAGTTACTTTACAGGGCTGGTCAAACAGGACAATGCATTTGAGCTGCTCCATGTTCAAATCATAATAGGCAAAATCCAATATGACTTCCTTGCAAGATATAGGTCCCCATCTATGACCCAGGAAACCCATACCATGCATTTAAACGTATTAGAAACACTGACCATCCAACCCAATAACATATTTATGTGTGACTTTAATTACCCCACTATTAACTGGGAATTCTATATGACACCAAAAGTACATGCATAGAGATTCCTGGATTTTGTAAACACAAACTCTCTGGACCAGATAGTCAATACACCAACTAGAGGTGCAACCATACTGGATCTGGTCCTCACTAATATGGGGGAGTGCTGCACACCCCCTACTGTAATGCCTTCTCTGGTAAGGTCAGACCACAAAATGGTCTCTTTTAAAGTAAAACTAAAACCTGGACCCCCAGCTAAACCGGGAATATTCAGGAACTATTCTAAGGCTAACCTCCTGCTATAAAGTGAGAACCTGACAAAATTTCAAGCCCCTAAAAACCCTGAGAGCACTTCTGCCTATGCAGAACTGTTCACAGAAACCATGTACAAGCATGTTAATAGCTGTATAGAAAGAAGTACAGAACTAACTCAAAAAACAAGCCACCCTGGTAGAATCACAAAATCAATCGCTATGTCAAACCCAGAGCTGTTGGACATGCTCCACTTAAAGAAATCCCAATCCCTCCGAGCTACATGCTCTAGGGACCTAAACCTTGTCACCACAATAGACAGAACATGCTGGAGGGATAGATTCCTGTCCCAGAGACTTCCCATACTCTGGAACAGGCTACTCATCTACGTCAAGCAAAGTTCTTCATTAGCACTCTTCAAGAAAAATCTTGATTAGTGGATGGGAAATAGGAAATACACACCGGGGAACACTTTTGTGTCTCTGCTCAACAGTGGCACAGGAAAATAACTTTTTAGGGTGGCAAAAGCCAGGGTACCTTTTTGGCTGGGCTTGTATAGGCCCTAGGGCCAATAGCCTAGTACCTACCTATGAACCTATGAACCTACCTATGTATAACAGGAGGTGCAGCAACAAGCAGGATAAAAGCACCTCATCAAACTAAACAAACAACCCAGAGGGCAAATAAAGTCTACCAAAGCCATATATGAGATAAGTTGAACAACCACAAAGCATTCTTTAGCTATGCCCGCAACCTCAAAGGCAATACACAATTGTGTGCAGAGCTCATTGTAAATGGAGCCAACTATACTGAGCCAGAAGATACAGCAAGCCTCCTGGCTGATAAATTCAGCTTTTTACTCCTGTTGCCCCCTCAACTTTCCCTCAGGAAATATCATTAAATATAACTCCCCCTACTATCACTAGGGAAAAGGTCCCTAATGCTCTATCTAAGACCAAGAACACTGCATCTATGGGCCCAGACAATATCCCAGGATGTCTTCTAAATAGCATGAAACATGACCTATCAGGGCCTCCAGAATTACTATTTAACTGTAGCCTTCAAACAGGTTTTGTGCCTCATGAATGGAGAAAGGCAACAGTCATCCCTCTGCACAAAGATGGGCCATCTACAGACCCTGGAAACTACAGACCCATAAGTCTCACTAGACTTATATGTAAAGCCATGGAAAGAATTATCATAGAGATGACCAACAGAGGTATAGTAAACCTCCAGACACTGGGCCCAACTCACTTTGGTTTCGTAAAGAGCAGATCATGCCTATTCAACCTGGTGGACTTCTTTGATAGGGTCACCAAAGCAATGGATGAGGGGAAAATTGTTCACACTGCCTACCTTGACCTGGCCAAGGCATTTGACACAATACCCTACTTGGGCATTGTTGACAGACTACGAGGTGAGGTATAAATCTGTACGTCACCCGGTGGACAGCCACCTGGCTCACAGACAGGACCCAGGAAGTTAGAACTGGGGATTCCATCTCTACAAAGAGGTCAGTCCTTGGACCACTGCTTTTTGGCATTTACTTCTCAGAAGTCAAAGCCAATATCAGTGGTCTCTGGCTGACTAAATTTGCAGATGATTGCAAATTAGGAGCTGTCATTGAATTTCATACTAACACAAATGTTCTCCAGGAGGGGCTGACACAGAAAAACTACTGGTGTCAGAGCCATGGACTAAAACTAAATGCCAAGAAATGCATAATAGTATCCTTTGGGAAGTCATCCATCCCTGGTAACTATCATATTGACAACACATCCCTTAGAGTTGACCCAGTAGTCAGGGACTTAGGGATACACATAGATAGTAATCTAGCCTTTGATCATCACGTGTCTACAGTGGTGAGGAAACTATTCTTTGTTGAGCAACATATAAACAAAGGTATGGCATCTAAGTCCAATGAAGTGATTGTTCCACTGTATTTGCAATTCATCAGACCTATCATTTAGTACAATGCCCCCTTTTGGTATGTACATAACCAGTCATATCCAACAACTGGAACGTCCACAGAGGTTCCTCACTAAAAGAATACAGGGCATAAGTAATATGTTCTATGCAGACCTCCTCAAGGCCCTATCCCTGTGTTCTGTCTCCTACAGGCTTTTGAGGGGAGATCTATGCCTGGCATACAGGGCATTGTCAGACCCCACTCTGATGGACCTCCTGCATATCCACAAAACAAACAGCACCATAATTACGCATTCTAAAGAATTAAAACTTGCTTCTGATATAAATAGGACCTGCTGGAGAGATAGATATGTATCCCAGAGACTATCCCATCTCTGGAACAGGCTCCCCATCCATGTGAAGCAGATTTCCTCCGTAACCCAATTAATTTGTAACTTGGACAATTGGATGGGAAACCAGAACTTCATCCCTGGTTTGGCACCTATGTCTCTAATGGAAACAGGTAACCTGTAAATGGTTCATCTCCCAAGCTCCTGTTTGTAAATGTTTCATCTTCCCATCCCTACTTACACTTATCAAGGGTATCAGGACTTGTCAGAGATTTGGGATACATGGCTTGGCTTAAAAAGGCCCTTGTGGTCATTAGCCTAGTAAACACCTACGAAGCTATTAGTGAACAGTTATAGGTAACAGATGTGCATGCTAGTATATGCTCCTTTGTAACTTGGATGGACGTGGTATGACATGATTTGGCTCAGTCTGAGAGCCACTGTGAATTATCTGGACATGAGTATCAGAATTTGTCTTGGGTATAAAACTTTAGTTAGCTCCTTTTTACTTGACTCAGTGGTATCATTGTAACTATTTTGATACTTTGTAGCAGTATTAGTGTAAATGCCCCTGCCCTTCTACCTCTTTGCCCAGCATTGTATATATAAACTGCCTTTAGAATATCTTAATTGTGATTTCTGATGCAGACTTGTGTACCATCTTTCTTCCATATCCAGAGTATTCCTTTTGTTTTTCCTGATATTAAAATGAGTTATCCGGAAGTGCACCTATTAGCAGTATAGGACTAAGATGATTATTGGAAACCTTCTGTACACATGGATGAAAAAAACATCACATTTTCTCCTGGCAAATGTTTTCCTCAGATTTTCCATTGTTCTGCTCACTTTCTATGTTTCTTTGTCACAGTGCAACAAATATTACCCCAAGTCGGCTTTATTTATTATTGTTTAGCAAACTACAGTTTTAAAAAAAATACAGGGATGATTTCAGCTTCAATTTCAGTTTCTCTTTTTTATTTTGTGTTTCTCCCTTCTGCCTGCCAACCATCATCCCTCCCCACCACTGACCAGTTGGCCACTCATTCCCTTTCCCCAGGGTGACAGTCAGTAAAGAGGGACTGTCATTTAGATAGCCTTCAGGGGCTTTTCTTGTAAACGCTGACAATTCTTACCTTGACAGCTGACATGCGTGCTCATGGGTGAGGGCCCTACAATGACCAACCATCTGATAGATGTACACACTTCCATGCATGCCATCCTCAGAATGCAGTGTCCCCTCAGAAGGTTAGTGATGAAGTAGCTTGGCAGGAGTTGAGCATGTGTCCCTGGCTGACTGTCTACATACCTCTCTGTAATCTTCAGTGAGATCAAACAAGGCTGCATAGAAGATTTTCACACTTACCTAGGATGGGATAGATGTATGTCAATGCGACTCACTCCCCCCAGGCTCTTGTAGGCCATGAGCATCTAGTCAGGTAATTTGAGTCACAGTTATAGAATCACAGAAAGGCCTGCCACTGTGCTCTGTATTTATAGGCTGCAGAGACGCGACTTGAGCCTGGCCTACAGAACAGGCTCTGACCCTGCCCTATTGGAAATGCTGCACATCCACAAATCAAATGGGACAAGAGGCACTCACTCCAGGGATCACAACCTAGCCTGTGACATTAGCAGAACATGCTAGAGAGATAGATATATTTCTCAGAGACTGACCATCCTCTGGAATAAATTCCCAGTTCACATGAAGCAGAGCTGCTCAGTGACCCTATTCAAGTACAACCTAGACAACTGGATGGGAGACTGAAAGCTCACTCTGGGGGGTGGCACCTATGTCCCTCATGGACAGTGGTAGTCAGTGCTGATCACAGACTTGCTATGCAAATAATGACCATCTAACCAAGTCGAAACCATCATTTGTTGCTCGTGTGTTATGCACCTTGCATCTTTTGTTCAATGTGTGTTATGCACCTTGCATCATTTGTTGCATGTGTGTTATGCACCTTGCATCATTTGTTTCATGTCCCAAAAAAATCACTGTGGATGCAACAATCAACTAAACAGCACACCGGTACCACAGCAAAAACCACGATCCACACTTGAATTGAGTAAAAAGCACAAGCTCTTTAATACGACAAGACCAAAAGCAAGTTGTTGAGCGCTTTCATGTATAAAATACACTTCCTCAGAACAAATGACAAGCCCAAAAGCTCACTATAAATACTTAAAAAAATGCCAAAATTAATTGTTTAAAAACTACGCCCTCACCATGTTCTTAAAAAAACAGTACGTACTTTCTCACATGTAATACATCTGTAACATTTGTTACAACATTAACTAACATTGTGCATTAAATTTTTACACTAGAAAACTGATCCTTGTAATAAAACCAAATAAAGATGTTCTACAAATATAATTCAAATTAATACTAGTGTAAAACACAGTGAAACATGTTACAATAAACTGTCAGATAAACCTAATATAGGTGTAACCTGTATCCAAAGAAGCAAAGTTCCATAACTACGTATTGCAAATGTTGTTGGAACACTACCTATGAATACCTTGAACTAGTCCTTATCCAAAAATAGTGCAACTAAATGTTGAATGGTATACAAGTTTAAAATTTGTATAATTTTAAGGATTAGTATATTTTTAGGGACTATATATAAATTATAAAGATGTTATGTGTTCCTAATCAAGGGTTTAGTGGGAATTATATCGTTACACCTATATTAGGTTTATCTGACAGTTTATTGTAACATGTTTCACTGTGTGTCATATTAAAGAGCTTGTGCTTTTTACTCAATTCAAGTGTGGATCGTGGTTTTTGCTGTGGTACCGGTGTGCTGTTTAGTTGATCATTTGTTTCATGTGTGTTATGCACCTTGCATCATTTGTTTCATGTGTGTTATGCACCTTGCATTATTTGCTTCATGTGTGTTATGCACCTTGCATCATTTGTTTCATATGTGTTATGCACCTTGCATCTTTTGTTTCACATGTGTTATGCACCTTGCATCATTTGTTGCATGTGTGTTATGCACCTTGCATCATTTGTTTCATGTGTGTTATGCACCTCACATTGTTTTTTATGTGTGTTATGCACCTTGCATCATTTGTTTCATGTGTGTTATGCACCTTGCATCATTTGTTGTATATGTGTGTTATGCACCTTGCATCGTTTGTTTCATGTGTGTTATGCACCTTACATCATTTGTTGCATGTGTGTTATGCACCTTGCATCATTTGTTGCACGTGTGTTATGCACCTTGCATTGTTTGTTTTATGTGTGTTATGCACCTTGCATCATTTGTTTCATGTGTATTATGCACCTTGCATCATTTGTTTCATGTGTGTTATGCACCTTGCATCATTTGTTTCATGTGCGTTATGCACCTTGCATCGTTTGTTTCACATGTGTTATGCACCTTGCATCATTTGTTGCAAGTGTGTTATGCACCTTGTATCGTTTGTTTCATGTGTGTTATGCACCGTGCATAATTTATGTGTGTTATGCACCTTGCATCATTTGTTTCATGTGTATTATGCACCTTGCGTCTTTTGTTTCACGTGCGTTATGCACCTTGCATTGTTTGTTTCATGTGTGTTATGCACCTTGCATCTTTTGTTTCATGTGTGTTATGCACACACTGTTTGTCTGCTGCAGCAGGGTGGGCATTTTGTGGAGGTGATCTCTTCTTTTCCTTTAATGCTTTGTGAGCATGGGGATATATTTAAGTAACAGGGATACCTCTCTGCTGTCCCCGATTTTACAGAACATCCATATTATTTTTCTGTAATTATTTACAGTAATAGTTTAAAACTGACCCTGATTTTAGGCCTCTGACCCCTATTATTTTTGGCCTTGTCTCAAATTCATGGGTAAAGATGATGAGCGGTATGAAAAGGGAGCATGTGTTGTACAAGGGGGCCTTTGAAAAAATACAGTACTAATGTCTTTCGTCTTTTCCCGGTTAGAGGTCGCCACAACGGAACTCTGGTCCGCTAATGACTGGCAGTGGACTTTTATGGTGAAAGGTGCCAGCCCGACATCCAACCTTCAAAGAAGGCAGACCCATTCATGCATGCACCTACCTGCATGTCTTTAAACATCACTTGACTGCGAGGAGGACATGCAGACTCCGCACAGAAGGCGCTCCAGCCGAGAATCAAACCGGAGAACCTCTTGCTGTGAGGTGACAACTCTAATGTTTCTACATAATTTATTTAATTTAGCAAAACTGCATTTCTGCATTGAAAAATATAGATTCAAACATTTTCATTTTTTTGTGACATCTGTTAAGAATACTTCAATTTATTATCAAAATACTGTTCAAAGTAGCCTGACACCATGATAAAATTGTATTATGCTAAAATAACATGTGAACCATATAGTTATTTCCTCACTTGATGTGTTAAATGTATATAGCTTTGTTTGTCATTTAACTGTTCACATCTGTGAAAGAGAGGAGTTCCTATCACACAGAAAGTTTGCTAGAGATGACAGCAGCCTAAGCCATACCTCTCAACTGTACAGATTTTTGCACAATGTCCAGATTTGTGCCTCAGAATTTTGGTCTATTCCTCATTAAATATGTGGCTTTCTGGCAAATCGCTGGGATGATCTGAGGAATGAAATCATCAATGATGACATACCTTTGAGTTTTAGACTTCATATTCTTTAGAAAATGCATTTTAAGACAAACTCTGTTATTCTAGCTACTTTCTAAGTTTATACCACACACGCACTCAAGACTCTCAACAATAGGTACAGCTATGATTCTGTCAGATGACCTTCATCTGTCTCACCAGGGCTGCAAGCTTCTGGCAAAGGCTGTTGCCTCCCCTATAGCGTTTTTTTTAGGAAAAGTGATGAGGTTAAAACTACCAACATAAACATTTCAACAAAACACAAATTAAAGGTCATACTGCTAAACGCTAGGAGTCTAAACACAAAACTGAACTCATTGTAAGCATTCCTAACCCTGGAACATGCTGACTTTGGTGCAGTCACAGAAACCTGGTTTAAAGCTGTGGAGAGCACCCCAGCCTTGCCTGGTTACTCATTCTATCATACATTCAGACCCCAAACTGTAAAACCAAAGGAGGTGGAGTTTCAATATACATTAAAGACATACACACCTCCAGGCTGGTCAAACAGTATAATGCACAGGAGACACTCCAGGTGCAGTTAACCAAGGACAAGACCCCTATTCAAATCATAGCTAGCTACTGGCCCCCAAATCTGACTCAAGATGCCCAATCCGCCTATTTGGACCTGTTCAAATCTATCAAGATTCAACCCTTTACCCTGATCCTGGGTGACTTTAACTTCCCAAACATAGATTGGAAGAACTACTCATGCCAGAACACAAATGATTCCTTGAGTTTGTTAATGCAAATGCCTTGGAACAGCTAGTTGATACCCCCACAAGAGGTGTTAATATCTTGGATTTGGTATTAATCAACATGAGTAATCACCGCAGCATCTCTATAGTATCATCCTCCCTGGCAAGATCCGACAACAAAGCAGTCACTTTCGAAGTCACGATCTCCCCCAACCCCCTCTAGCTAGGATCAGACATAACAACGTCTCCAAAGCTGAATGCAACCTCCTGAGGGATGGTGTAAACAGCTTCACAGCCCCCTCCCCCTCTGTAGGAACTGGCACCAATATCCAAAACTACACCAAAGTATTATATGAGCATTTATATAGATGCATGGAATCAAGAATACCCAACAGGACTAAATCATCCTCCGCAAGGAAAAGTAAACCTGTCTGGTGGACATCTGCAATAAATAAACTCTATAACAAAAGGAAACAATTGCTGTCCAGGACCAAGAAGGAGCAGGTGCCCAATTGGAAGCAATCTCTCCTTAGTCTGAACAAGCAAATAAGAGCACTAGTGAAATCCACCAAAGCAAACTTTGAGTCCAAATTGGCCACATCTACTAGAGACATTCATAAGGCCTTCTTCACATATGTCCGCAACCTCAAAGAAAGCACCCAGATCTGTTCAGAACTGGTGGTCAAGGACACCACATATACAAATGCCGTAGATATAGCAAACTCGCTGACTGAAAAATTCAGTGAAAACTTTACCCCTCTGTCCCCTCATCAGTAAATCAGACATCCCAGTATCTGCCCCCTTCCCCTTATATCTGGGGAACAGGTCAATGCTGCTCTCTCAAACTCAAAAAATACAGCCTCCATGGGATGAGATAACATCCCAGGCTGCATCCTATGTGAACTGAGGCAGGAACTTGCAGCACCACTAGGCACCCTATTCAACCAAAGCCTGAGTACCAGCTTCATCCCAGCCAAGTGGAGGACAGCCACTGTCATCCCTTTACACAAAGGTGGAGTGTCCACCAATCTGGGAAATCATAGACCCATCAACCTAACTAGCCTGATCTGCAAAGCCATGGAATGGATTATCATGGACCTCATTAACAAGGACATTGGTAACCTCCAAACACTTGATCCCACACAGTTTGGCTTCATCCAGGGGAGTTCATGTCTGATAAATTTGGTCAACTTCTTTGAGACAGTCACCAGAGCCATGGACAAAGGGAAGATGGTGCACACCACCTACCTTGACCTGGCCAAAGCCTTTGACACTATTTCCCACTCGGGCATAATAGATAAACTCTCTCAACTATGCATTAATCCATATGTTACCAGATGGGTAGCAAACTGGCTCACTGCTAGAACCCATGTAGTCAAAACAGGGGAAACCACCTCAAGCAGTAGACCTGTAGTAAGCGGTGTACCCCAGGGTTCGGTCTTGGGGCATCTGTTATTTGGGATATACTTTTCTGAGGTGCAGGCCAAAACCAGTGGGCTATGGCTGACCAAGATTGCAGATGACTGCAAGCTGGGTGCTGCCATCAATTCCCCTAGTGATGTGGACATCCTCCAAGAGGATCTCACTCAGACCAATGACTGGTGCCAGAAACATGGCCTCAAGCTGAATACCAAAAAATGCATTATCATCCCCTTTGGGGAGAGTGATGTCCCCACAAATTATCACATTAATAACAATGTCCTATGCATTCAATCAGTCGTGAGGGATTTGGGCATGCAGATTGATAGCAACCTGACTTTTGACCACCATGTTGTATCCGTTGTACGAAAAGCCTTCTACTTGGCCCACCTCATAAGTAAGGGTATCTCATCCAGGGACAAGTAGGTAACAACATCCCTGTATTCTTCCCTTCTAAGACCCATTATTGAGTACAACACCCCTTTCGGCATGTACCTCGCAAAGCACATGCAGCAGCTGGAGTGACCACAGAGATTCCACACCAGGAGAATCTAGGGCCTCAAACATCTACCATACAAAGATAGGCTAAAAGCCATATCCCTCTACTCAGTTTCATACAGACTCCTCAGAGGTGTGTGTCTGGCATACAAGGCGATCACGGACCCCACCTTGACAGGACTGCTGCATATTCACAAGTCAAGCTTCACTTGAGTAACCCACATGCAGAGCCTCAACCTGGTCTGTGACATCAACATGACTTGTTGGCGGGACAGATTTGTGTCCCAGAGACTTCCCCATCTGTGGAATGGACTCCCTCTCCACATCAAGCACAGTATCTCTTTACCCTTTTTTAAGAGCAACCTGGATAACTGGAGGTAAGGGTGATAAAGGATAATGAGGAAAACTTACTCACAAGCGAGGAGAGTGTGTTGAGCAGATGGAAAGAGTACTTTGAGGGGTTGATGAATGAAGAGAATGAGAGGGAGAGAAGGTTGGATGATGTGGGGATAGTGAATCATGAAGTGCAGTGGATTAGCAAGGAGGAAGTAAGGATAGCTATGAAGAGGATGAAGAATGAAAAGGCTGTTGGTCCAGATGACATACCTGAGGAAGCATGGAGGTGTTTAGGTGAAATGGCAATGGAGTTCTTAACCAGATTGTTTAATGAAATCTTGGAAAGTGAGAGGATGCCTGAGGAATGGAGAAAAAGTTGTTTTGGTACCGATTTTTAAGAATAAGGGTGATGTGCAGAGCTGTAGTAACTACAGAGGGATTAAACTGATCAGTCACAGCATGAAGTTATGGGAAAGAGTAGTGGAAGCTAGGTTAAGAAGGGAGGTGATGATTAGTGATCAGCAGTATGGTTTCATGCCAGGAAAGAGCACTACAGATGCGATGTTTGCTCTGAGAGTGTTGATGAACAAGTACAGAGAAGGTCAGAAGGAGTTGCATTGTGTCTTTGTGGATTTAGAGAAAGCATATGACAGGGTGCCTAGAGAGGAGTTGTGGTATTGTATGAGGAAGTTGGGAGTGTCAGAGAAGTATGTAAGAGTGGTACAGGATATGTACAAGGGTAGTGTGACAGCGGTGAGGTCTGCGGTGGGAGTGACGGATGCGTTTAAGGTGGAGGTGGGATTACATCAAGGATCAGCTCTGAGCCCTTTCTTATTTGCATTGGTGATGGACAGGTTGACAGACGAGATCAGACAGGAGTCCCCATGGACTATGATGTTTGCAGATGACATTGTGATCTGTAGTGAGAGTAGGGAACAGGTGGAGGAGACCCTGGAGAGGTGGAGATATGCTCTAGAGAGAAGAGGAATGAAGGTCAGCAGGACTAAGACATGATATATCTGTGTGAATGAGAGGGAAGATAGAGGAATGGTGAGGATGCAGGGAGTAGAGGTGGGGAAAGTGGATGAGTTTAAATACTTGGGATCAACAGTTCAGAGTAATGGTGAGTGTGGAAGAGAGGTGAAGGAGAGAGTACAGGCAGGATGGAGTGGGTGGAGAAGAGTGTCAGGAGTGATTTGTGACAGACGAGTACCAGTAAGAGTGAAAGGGAAGGTCTTCAAGAGGGTAGTGAGACCAGCTATGTTATTTGGGTTGGAGACAGTGGCATTAACAACAAGGCAGGAGTTAGAGCTTGACGTGGCAGAGTTGAAGATGTTAAGATTTGCACTGGGTGTGACGAGGATGAACAGGATTAGGAATAAGTATATTAGAGGGTCAGCTCAGGTTGGAAGGTTTGGAGACAAAGCCAGAGAGGCAAGATTACATTGGTTTGGACATGTGCTGAGGAGGGATGCAGAGTATATTGGGAAAAGGATGCTAAGGATGAAGCTGCCAGGTAACAGGAAAAAGAGAGAGGCCTAAGATAAGGTTTATGGATGTGGTGAGAGAGGACATGCAGGTGGTTGGTGTGACAGACCAAGATGCAGAGGACAGGAAGAAATGGAAACAGGTGATCCGCTGTGGTGACCCCTAACGGGAGCAGAAAGAGAAGAAAAATCACAGGGTCGGTGAAAGCCAACACACTCTGGCTAATCTTATGAATGCAGATAGCCTAGTACCTACCTATGAACCTATAAACCTGTGGGCATCTTCCCCCACTCTTGTACCTCACCCTATGCTCCTCCCTCTTCTTAAAATATGTATTCACCACAGCCATGTCCATCCTTTTCGCAAAATCCACTACCATCTGACCTTCTGCATTCCTCTCCTTAACACCATACCTGCCCATCACTTCCTCATCCCTTCTGTTCCCTTCACCAACATGCCCATTGAAATCCACTCCAATCAGCAGTCTCTCACCCTTGGATACACACACCACTACTTCTTCCAACTCACTCCAAAATTTTTCTTTCAAATCCATCGCACACCCAACTTACGAAGCGTATGTACTAACAACATTCATCATTACACCATTAATTTCCAGCTTCATAAACATCACTCTATCCGACATTCTTTTCACCTCCAAAACACTCTTGGCATACTCTTCCTTCAGGATACCCCCTACTCCATTTCTCCTCCCATTCACACCATGATAGAACAATTTGAACCTGCCTCTTATACACCTGGCCTTACTCCCCTTCCATCTGGTCTTTTGCACACACAATGTATCAACCTTCCTTCTGTCCATCATATCAGCTAGCTCTCTCTCTCTCTCTATAACAGTCATGCTGCCAACATTCAAAGTTCCTACCCTCACTATCACACTTCTAACCTTGCCTCCTCTCTTCCTGCCTTCGGGCATGCCTTTCTCCTCTTTTTCTCCTTCTCCTCCTTCAGCCAACAGTAGCCCAATTTCCACCAGCACCCTGTTGGCTAACAGTACTGGTGGCAGTCGTTGTTAACCCGGGCCTCGACCGATCTGGTATGGAAATCTGTATTGTTGTCCGCATATGTTATTTGGCAGAGGTTTTACACTGGATGCCCATCCTGACGTAACCCTCCCCATTTATCCGGGCTTGGGACCGACATGAAGAAATGCATTGGCTTGTGCATCCCCAGTGGCTGGGTTTATATATATATATATATATATATATATATATATATATATATATATATATATATATACACAATTTTTTTTCACTTTCCATTCATCTTGCCCATCCATTTTCTTTTTTCATACAATTTCTTTAAATAACTTTCTAACACCTCCATAATATATTATTGTTTGTATTTTATACATCTTTTGCCATCCGCTAGCATCCATCCCTTCTTCACCCATTTTTACTTCTTTTCTTAAACAAGGGGAAACCTCTTCTTTCTTTCTTTTTAGAAAAAAACTGCCCACATAACATAATTTTTATTTTTTCAATATTCCCATCGTATGTCAATTTTTCTATTTTACTTATTGTGTTATTTCCTTTTTTTATTTTTGTTTTCCATAATTCCATAAAATTTCTTTATATTTCATCTTACCTATTTGCTTATTCATCTTTACACTTCTAAATATATTATTTTTATACGTACTGCTTATATTCTACCCATCACTGTGTCCAATTTTTATAAAATGGACTCACTGTCATCTGATCTTTCCATAATACTTCTGTCTTATCATTTCCTCCTCCCGTTTAAACCACAGTTAATCTCTTTATCCCTTTTCTCTCCTTTATTATTTCACTTTCTTCCCTATTCTAGCCCACACTTCTCTCTGATCTGAAAACTTTGCACCTGCATCTGTATCCTCACATTATTTCTTTTGTGTCTTTATACTAAATTATATAATTAATTTCAATCTTAAAAATTCCCCTTTTATGTATCCATTCTCTATTCTTTCCTACTTTTAAATATCCACATTTTATTAAATCCCAAAACAACTTCAGATTTTGTGCTATATTTCCCTTTGCCTTCCTCAGGTTACAGTTAAAAATCTCCTACCCTCACCACTGGCATATTTACTTACACAATATTTTTAGTTTCTTCAAACAGCTGTTTTTGTCCTGACACCCTTCAACAAACACATGTCACACTAGATGACATTTGACTACCTTTGTTAGAATTCCATAAACATAACTTCATTGCCCAACTAATATTTTTATTTATCAATCACAGAATAAACATTCATATAACAGTTAACTTAGTGCAGTGTGACACCGCTCACCCTGACCAAGTAAGTAGCATCCTCACCTCCGCTTGTTTACTTATACTTGGCAAGCAGCATCCAACCGTTCACTTGAATTTCCCAACTCGTTGAAATAAACCTCCAACACTAGAGGGGAGACAGAAGAGGGACAAGCCTGGCCCGCTTCTCTGCCTCACAAACATATACCACACAATCCCCAATGCTCCAAACAGGGAGGGAGGGTGGGTAGCAAGTTAGTCAAAATGTAATTCCTTACCCACTTACCTCTTATAAAGCTTATTAAGCCCCTCCCTACAATTACCTCAGTTCCTCCCAATCATCCTACTTTCTTATTTAACCCTTTCTTACTCCCCCAAACTAGCTTTTCCCTTACCCTCCTAAAACCCATTACTATTTCAATCTAACCCCCCACCTGAAGATGTCCATGGACAAATTGGTTTGTTACCAAACCTCATTTGTCACGGTCCCCTTCAATAAACACAAGTCACATCAAATGACGTTTGACGACCTTTATTAGAATTCCATAAACATAAATTCATTGCCCAACTAATATTTTCATTTAGTAATCACAGCATAAACATCCATATAACAGTTAACTTAGAGCAGCATGACCCTGCTCACCCTGACCAAATAAGCAACATCCTCACCTCCACTTGCTTACTTATACTTGGCAAGCAGCATCCAACTGCTTACTTGCTTTTCCCAGCTCATTGAAATGAACCTCCAACACCAGAGGGGGAACAGAAGAGGGACAAGCCTGATCCTCACCTCCACCCACCAGCCTGACCAGGCTGTTCCCCCTCCTTATTTCTAAAACTTCCAACAAACCCTCCAAAACAAACCTAACTATACCTAAAGGACGAACCAAAGTCAGCTGGTGTATGCCATACTGTCTGAACCAACTGGATCCCTGTCACCAACCCCACCAGTGCCCCAACATACAAATCATGAAATCAAACAGTTGCCTAACTAGCTTAACTTAAACTGATCAGCCCTCCCCCAAAGCCAAAATAACCACTGTAGTACCCCAGACCACAAAATACCCATACCTTGATATAGCCTCTTTAAATCGCCAATCTTCTCTTATCCTTCCAACTGCAATTCTTGAATTATTCCCACATCATAACATTGCAAATGCACCACAAAGACTGTCAGAGGGCTGCAATGCCACCTGAAACACTGTGGAAATGTACCACAAAGACTGTAAGAGGGCCGCAATGCCACCTGAAACACCGCAAATGTACCACAAAGACTGTAAGAGGGCAGCAATGCCACTTGAAACACTGTGCAAATGTATCATAAAGACTGTAAGAGGGCCACAATGCCACCTGAATTACTGTGCAAATGTACCACAAAGACTGTAAGAGGGCTGCAATGCCACCTGAAACACTGTGCAAATGTACCACAAAGACTATAAGAGGGCCGCAATGCCACCTGAAACACTGTGCAAATGTACTATAAAGACTGTAAGAGGGCAGCAATGCCATCTGAAACACTGTCTAAATGTAGCACAAAGACTGTAAGAGGGCCGCAATGCCACTTGAAACACTGTGCAAATGTACCACACAGACTGTAAGAGGGCCGCAGTGCCACATGAAACACTGTGCAAATGTAGCACAAAGACTGTAAAAGGGCAGCAATGCCACTTGAAACACTTTGCAAATGTACTGCAAAGACTGTAAGAGGGCAGCAATGCCACAGAAAACACTGTGCAAATGTAGCACAAAGATTGTAAGAGGGCCACAATGCCACTTGAAACACTGTGCAAATGTACCAAAAAGACAGTAAGAGGGCCACAATGTCACCTGAAACACTATGCAAATGTACAACAAGGAATGTAAGAGGGCCGCAATGCCACCTGAAACACAGTGAATGTACCACAAAGACTGAAAGAGAGCTGCAATGCCACCTGAAACACTGTAAATGTATCACAAAGACGGGAAAAGGGCTGCAATGCCACCTGAAACACTGTGAATGTACCACAAAGACTGAAAGAGGGCCGCAATACCACCTAAAACACTGTGAATGTACCACAAAGACTGTAAGATGGCCACAATGCCACCTGAAACACTGTGAATGTACCACAAAGACTGTAAGAGGGCTGCAATGCCACCTGAAACACTGTGAATGTACCACAAAGACTGTAAGAGGGCAACAATGCCACCTGAAACACTGTGAAAATGTAACACAAAGACTGTAACAGGGCCACAATGCCACCTGAAACACTGTGCAAATGTAGCATAAAGACTGTGAGAGGGCCGCAATGCCAGCTGAAAAACAGTGCAAATGTACCACAAAGACTGTAAGAGGGCCGCAATGCCACCTGAAACACTGTGCAAATGTGCCACAAAGACTGTAAGAGGGCCGCAATGCCAAGTGGAACACATCTGCAAATGTACCACAAAGACTGTAAGAGGGCCGCAATGCCACCTGAAACACTGTGCAAATGTACCACAAAGACTGTAAGAGGGCCGCAATGCCAAGTGGAACACATCTGCAAATGTACCACAAAGACTGTAACAGGTCAACAATGCCACCTGAAACACTGTGCAAATGTAACACAAAGACTGTAACAGGGCTGCAATGCCACCTGAAACACTGTGAATGCACCACAAAGATGGTAAAAGGGCTGCAATGCCACCTGAAGCACTGTGAAAGTACCACAAAGTCTGTAAGATGGCCACAATGCCACCTGAAAGACTGAGAATGTACCACAAAGACTGTAAGAGGGCCGTAATGCCACCTGAAACACTGTGAATGTACCACAAAGACTGTAAGAAGGCCGCAATGCCACCTGAAAGACTGTGAATGCACCCCAAAGATGGTAAGAGGGCCGCAATGCCACCTGAAAGACTGTGAATGCACCACAAAGACTGTAAGGGGGCAGCAATGCCACCTGAAACACTGTGAATGTACCACAAAGACTGTAAGAGGGCCGCAATGCCACCTGAAATACTGTGAATGTACCACAAAGACTGTAAGAGGGCCACAATGCCACCTGAAACACTGTGCAAATGTAGCACAAAGACTGTGAGAGGGCCGCAATGCCACATGAAACACTGTGAATGTACCACAAAGACTGTAAGAGGGCCACATTGCCAGATGAAAAACTGTGCAAATGTACCACAAAGACTGTAAGAGGGCTGCAATGCCACCTGAAACACTGTGCAAATGTACCACAAAGACTGTAAGAGGGCCACAATGCCAAGTGGAACACATTTGCAAATGTACCACAAAGACTGTAAGAGGGCCGCAATGCCACCTGAAACACTGTGCAAATGTACCACAAAGACTGTAAGAGGGCCGCGATGCCACCTTAAACACTGTGCAAATATACCACAAAGACTGTAAGAGGGCCGTAATGCCACCTGAAACACTGTGAATGTACCACAAAGACTGTAAAAGGGCCGCAATGCCACCTAAAACACTGTGCAAATGTACCACAAAGACTGTAAGAGGGCCACAATGTCACCTGAAACACTGTGCAAATGTACCACAAAGACTGTAAGCGGGCCATAATGTCACCTGAAACACTGTGCAAATGTACCACAGGGATTGTAAGAGAGCCGCAATGCCACCTGAAACACTGTGCAAATGACTACAAAGACTATAAGAGGGCTGCAATGCCACCTGAAACATTGTGCAAATGTACCACTAAGACTGTAAGAGGGCCGCAATGCCACCTTAAACACTGTGCAAATGTACCACAAAGACTGTAAGAGGGCCTCACTGCCATCTAAAACACTGTGGAAATGTGCCACAAAGGCTGCGAAGGCTGCAATGCCACCTGAAACACTGTGCAAATGTACTTCAAAGAATGTAAGAGGGCTGCAATGCCACCTGAAATACTGTGAATGTACCACAAAGACTGTAAGAAGGCCGCAATGCCACCTGAAACACTGTGAATGCACCCCAAAGACTGTAAGAGGGCCGCAATGCCACCTGAAAGACTGTGAATGCACCATAAAGACTGTAAGAGGGCAGTAATGCCACCTGAAACACTGTGAATGTACCACAAAGACTGTAAGAGGGCCGCAATGCCACCTGAAATACTGTGAATGTACCACAAAGACTGTAAGAGGGCCACAATGCCACCTGAAACACTGTGCAAATGTAGCACAAAGACTGTAAGAGAGCCGCAATGCCACCTGAAACACTGTGAATGCACCACAAAGATGGTAAAAGGGCTGCAATGCCACCTGAAACACTGTGAATGTACCACAAAGACTGTAAGAGGGCCGTAATGCCACCTGAAAGACTGTGAAAGTACCACAAAGACTGTAAGAAGGCCGCAATGCCACCTGAAACACTGTGAATGTACCACAAAGACTGTAAGAAGGCCGCAATGCCACCTGAAACACTGTGAATGTACCACAAAGACTGTAAGAAGGCCGCAATGCCACCTGAAACACTGTGAATGCACCCCAAAGACTGTAAGAGGGCAGCAATGCCACCTGAAACACTGTGAATGCACCAGAAAGACTGTAAGAGGGCCGCAATGCCACCTGAAATACTGTGAATGTACCATGAAGACTGTAAGAGGGCCGCAATGCCACCTGAAACACTGTGCAGATGTAGCACAAAGACTGTAAGAGGGCAGTAATGTCACCTGAAACACTATGCAAATGTATATAAAGACTGTAAGAGGGCCACAGTGCCACCTGAAACACTGAGCAAATGTACCACAAAGACTGTAAGAGGGCCACAATGCCACCTGAAACACTGGGCAAATGTAACATAAAGACTGTAGGAAGGCAGCAATGCCACCTGAAACACTGCAAATGTACTGCAAAGACTGTAAGAGGGCAGCAATGCCACCTAAAACACTGTGCAAATGTAGCACAAAGATTGTAAGAGGGCCGCAATGCCACTTGAAACACTGTGCAAATGTACCAAAAGACAGTAAGATGGCCACAATGTCACCTGAAACACTATGCAAATGTACAACAAGGAATGTAAGAGGGCCGCAATGCCACCTGAAACACAGTGAATGTACCACAAAGACTGGAAAAGGGCTGCAATGCCACCTGAAACACTGTGAATGTACCACAAAGACTGTAAGAGGGCCGCAATACCACCTAAAACACTGTGAATGTACCACAAAGACTGTAAGATGGCCACAATGCCACCTGAAACACTATGAATGTACCACAAAGACTGTAAGAGTGCTGCAATGCCACCTGAAACACTGTGAATGTACCACAAAGACTGTAAGAGGGCAACAATGCCACCTGAAACACTGTGCAAATGTAACACAAAGACTGTAACAGGGCCACAATGCCACCTGAAACACTGTGCAAATGTAGCATAAAGACTGTGAGAGGCCGCAATGCCAGCTGCAAAACTGTGCAAATGTACCACAAAGACTGTAAGAGGGCCGCAATGCCACCTGAAACACTGTGCAAATGTACCACAAAGACTGTAAGAGGGCCGCAATGCCAAGTGGAACACATTTGCAAATGTACCACAAAGACTGTAAGAGGGCTGCAATGCCACCTGAAACACTGTGCAAATGTACCACAAAGACTGTAAGAGGGCCGCAATGCCAAGTGGAACACATCTGCAAATGTACCACAAAGACTGTAAGAGGTCAACAATGCCACCTGAAACACTGTGCAAATGTAACACAAAGACTGTAACAGGGCTGCAATGCCACCTGAAACACTGTGAATGCACCACAAAGATGGTAAAAGGGCTGCAATGCCACCTGAAGCACTGTGAAAGTATCACAAAGTATGTAAGATGGCCACAATGCCACCTGAAAGACTGTGAATGTACCACAAAAACTGTAAGAGGGCCATAATGCCACCTGAAACACTGTGAATGTACCACAAAGACTGTATGAAGGCCGCAAGGCCACCTGAAACACTGTAAATGCACCCCAAAGACTGTAAGAGGGCCGCAATGTCACCTGAAAGACTGTGAATTCACCACAAAGACTGTAAGAGGGCAGCAATGCCACCTGAAACACTGTGAATGTACCACAAAGACTGTAAGAGGGCCGCAATGCCACCTGAAATACTGTGAATGTACCACAAAGACTGTAAGAGGGCCACAATGCCACCTGAAACACTGTGCAAATGTAGCACAAAGACTGTGAGAGGGCCGCAATGCCACATGAAACACTGTGAATGTACCACAAAGACTGTAAGAGGGCCACAATGCCAGATGAAAAACTGTGCAAATGTACCACAAAGACTGTAAGAGGGCTGCAATGCCACCTGAAACACTGTGCAAATGTACCACAAAGACTGTAAGAAGGCCACAATGCCAAGTGGAACACATTTGCAAATGTAACACAAAGACTGTAAGAGGGCCGCAATGCCACCTGAAACACTGAGCAAATGTACCACAAAGACTGTAAGAGGGCATGATGCCACTTTAAACACTGTGCAAATATACCACAAAGACTGTAAGAGGGCCAGAATGCTACCTGAAACACTGTGCAAATGTACCACAAAGACTCTAAAAGGGCTGAAATGCCACATGAAACACTGTGAATGTACCACAAAGACTGTAAAAGGGCCACAATGCCACCTAAAACATTGTGCAAATGTACCACAAAGACTGTAAGAGGGCCACAATGTCACCTGAAACACTGTACAAATGTACCACAAAAACTCTAAACGGGCCATAATGTCACCTGAAGCACTGTGCAAATGTACCACAAGGATTGTAAGAGAGCCGCAATGCCACCTGAAACACTGTGCAAATGTACTACAAAGACTATAAGAGGGCTGCAATGCCACCTGAAACATTGTGCAAATGTACCACTAAGACTGTAAGAGGGCCGCAATGCCACCTTAAACACTGTGCAAATGTACCACAAGGACTGTAAGAGGGCCTCACTGCCATTTAAAACACTGTGGAAATGTGCCACAAAGCCTGAGGCTGCAATGCCACCTGAAACACTGTGCAAATGTACTTCAAAGAATGTAAGAGGGCTGCAATGCCACCTGAAATACTGTGAATGTACCACAAAGACTGTAAGAAGGCCGCAATGCCACCTGAAACACTGTGAATGCACCCCAAAGACTGTAAGAGTGCCGCAATGCCACCTGAAAGACTGTGAATGCACCACAAAGACTGTAAGAGGGCAGCAATGCCACCTGAAACACTGTGAATGTACCACAAAGACTGTAAGAGGGCCGCAATGCCACCTGAAATACTGTGAATGTACCACAAAGACTGTAAGAGGGCCGCAATGCCACCTGAAATACTGTGAATGTACCACAAAGACTGTAAGAGGGCCACAATGCCACCTGAAACACTGTGCAAATGTAGCACAAAGACTGTAAGAGAGCCGCAATGCCACCTGAAACACTGTGAATGCACCACAAAGATGGTAAAAGGGCTGCAATGCCACCTGAAACACTGTGAATGTACCACAAAGACTGTAAGAGGGCCGTAATGCCACCTGAAAGACTGTGAAAGTACCACAAAGACTGTAAGAAGGCCGCAATGCCACCTGAAACACTGTGAATGTACCACAAAGACTGTAAGAAGGCCGCAATGCCACCTGAAACACTGTGAATGTACCACAAAGACTGTAAGAAGGCCGCAATGCCACCTGAAACACTGTGAATGCACCCCAAAGACTGTAAGAGGGCAGCAATGCCACCTGAAACACTGTGAATGCACCAGAAAGACTGTAAGAGGGCCGCAATGCCACCTGAAATACTGTGAATGTACCATGAAGACTGTAAGAGGGCCGCAATGCCACCTGAAACACTGTGCAGATGTAGCACAAAGACTGTAAGAGGGCAGTAATGTCACCTGAAACACTGTGCAAATGTATATAAAGACTGTAAGAGGGCCACAGTGCCACCTGAAACACTGAGCAAATGTACCACAAAGACTGTAAGAGGGCCACAATGCCACCTGAAACACTGGGCAAATGTAACATAAAGACTGTAGGAAGGCAGCAATGCCACCTGAAACACTGCAAATGTACTGCAAAGACTGTAAGAGGGCAGCAATGCCACCTAAAACACTGTGCAAATGTAGCACAAAGATTGTAAGAGGGCCGCAATGCCACTTGAAACACTGTGCAAATGTACCAAAAAGACAGTAAGATGGCCACAATGTCACCTGAAACACTATGCAAATGTACAACAAGGAATGTAAGAGGGCCGCAATGCCACCTGAAACACAGTGAATGTACCACAAAGACTGGAAAAGGGCTGCAATGCCACCTGAAACACTGTGAATGTACCACAAAGACTGTAAGAGGGCCGCAATACCACCTAAAACACTGTGAATGTACCACAAAGACTGTAAGATGGCCACAATGCCACCTGAAACACTATGAATGTACCACAAAGACTGTAAGAGTGCTGCAATGCCACCTGAAACACTGTGAATGTGCCACAAAGACTGTAAGAGGGCAACAATGCCACCTGAAACACTGTGCAAATGTAACACAAAGACTGTAACAGGGCCACAATGCCACCTGAAACACTGTGCAAATGTAGCATAAAGACTGTGAGAGGGCCGCAATGCCAGCTGCAAAACTGTGCAAATGTACCACAAAGACTGTAAGAGGGCCGCAATGCCACCTGAAACACTGTGCAAATGTACCACAAAGACTGTAAGAGGGCCGCAATGCCAAGTGGAACACATTTGCAAATGTACCACAAAGACTGTAAGAGGGCTGCAATGCCACCTGAAACACTGTGCAAATGTACCACAAAGACTGTAAGAGGGCCGCAATGCCAAGTGGAACACATCTGCAAATGTACCACAAAGACTGTAAGAGGTCAACAATGCCACCTGAAACACTGTGCAAATGTAACACAAAGACTGTAACAGGGCTGCAATGCCACCTGAAACACTGTGAATGCACCACAAAGATGGTAAAAGGGCTGCAATGCCACCTGAAGCACTGTGAAAGTATCACAAAGTATGTAAGATGGCCACAATGCCACCTGAAAGACTGTGAATGTACCACAAAAACTGTAAGAGGGCCATAATGCCACCTGAAACACTGTGAATGTACCACAAAGACTGTATGAAGGCCGCAAGGCCACCTGAAACACTGTAAATGCACCCCAAAGACTGTAAGAGGGCCGCAATGTCACCTGAAAGACTGTGAATTCACCACAAAGACTGTAAGAGGGCAGCAATGCCACCTGAAACACTGTGAATGTACCACAAAGACTGTAAGAGGGCCGCAATGCCACCTGAAATACTGTGAATGTACCACAAAGACTGTAAGAGGGCCACAATGCCACCTGAAACACTGTGCAAATGTAGCACAAAGACTGTGAGAGGGCCGCAATGCCACATGAAACACTGTGAATGTACCACAAAGACTGTAAGAGGGACACAATGCCAGATGAAAAACTGTGCAAATGTACCACAAAGACTGTAAGAGGGCTGCAATGCCACCTGAAACACTGTGCAAATGTACCACAAAGACTGTAAGAGGGCCACAATGCCAAGTGGAACACATTTGCAAATGTAACACAAAGACTGTAAGAGGGCCGCAATGCCACCTGAAACACTGAGCAAATGTACCACAAAGACTGTAAGAGGGCCGCGATGCCACTTTAAACACTGTGCAAATATACCACAAAGACTGTAAGAGGGCCAGAATGCTACCTGAAACACTGTGCAAATGTACCACAAAGACTCTAAAAGGGCTGAAATGCCACATGAAACACTGTGAATGTACCACAAAGACTGTAAAAGGGCCACAATGCCACCTAAAACATTGTGCAAATGTACCACAAAGACTGTAAGAGGGCCACAATGTCACCTGAAACACTGTACAAATGTACCACAAAAACTCTAAACGGGCCATAATGTCACCTGAAGCACTGTGCAAATGTACCACAAGGATTGTAAGAGAGCCGCAATGCCACCTGAAACACTGTGCAAATGTACTACAAAGACTATAAGAGGGCTGCAATGCCACCTGAAACATTGTGCAAATGTACCACTAAGACTGTAAGAGGGCCGCAATGCCACCTTAAACACTGTGCAAATGTACCACAAAGACTGTAAGAGGGCCTCACTGCCATTTAAAACACTGTGGAAATGTGCCACAAAGGCCGCGAAGGCTGCAATGCCACCTGAAACACTGTGCAAATGTACTTCAAAGAATGTAAGAGGGCTGCAATGCCACCTGAAATACTGTGAATGTACCACAAAGACTGTAAGAAGGCCGCAATGCCACCTGAAACACTGTGAATGCACCCCAAAGACTGTAAGAGTGCCGCAATGCCACCTGAAAGACTGTGAATGCACCACAAAGACTGTAAGAGGGCAGCAATGCCACCTGAAACACTGTGAATGTACCACAAAGACTGTAAGAGGGCCGCAATGCCACCTGAAATACTGTGAATGTACCACAAAGACTGTAAGAGGGCCACAATGCCACCTGAAACACTGTGCAAATGTAGCACAAAGACTGTGAGAGGGCCGCAATGCCACATGAAACACTGTGAATGTACCACAAAGACTGTAAGAGGGCCACAATGCCAGATGAAAAACTGTGCAAATGTACCACAAAGACTGTAAGAGGGCTGCAATGCCACCTGAAACACTGTGCAAATGTACCACAAAGACTGTAAGAGGGCCACAATGCCAAGTGGAACACATTTGCAAATGTACCACAAAGACTGTAAGAGGGCCGCAATGCCACCTGAAACACTGTGCAAATGTACCGCAAAGACTGTAAGAGGGTCGCGATGCCACCTTAAACACTGTGCAAATATACCACAAAGACTGTAAGAGGGCCGCAATGCCACCTGAAACACCCTGCAAATGTACCACAAAGACTGTAAAAGGGCCGAAATGCCACATGAAACACTGTGAATGTACCACAAAGACAGTAAAAGGGCCGCAATGCCACCTAAAACACTGTGCAAATGTACCACAAAGACTGTAAGAGGGCCGCAATGTCACCTGAAACACTGTGCAAATGTACCACAAAGACTGTAAGCAGGCCATAATGTCACCTGAAACACTGTGCAAATGTACCACAAGGATTGTAAGAGGGCCGCAATGCCACCTGAAACACTCTGCAAATGTACTACAAAGACTGTAAGAGGGCTGCAATGCCACCTGAAACATTGTGCAAATGTACCACTAAGACTGTAAGAGGGCCGCAATGCCACCTTAAACATTGTGCAAATGTACCACAAAGACTGTAAGAGGGCCGCACTGCCACCTAAAACACTGTGCAAATGTACTTCAAAGAATGTAAGAGGGCTGCAATGCCACCTGAAACTCTGTGAATGCACCACAAACATGGTAAGATGGCCGTAATGCCACCTGAAACACTGTGAATGTACCAGAGAGACTGTAAGAGGGCCAAAATACCACCTGAAACACTGTGACTATACCACAAAGACTGTAAGAGGGCCACAATACCACCTGAAACACTGTGAATGTACCACAAAGAGTGTAAGAGGGCCGCAATGCCACCTGAAACACTGTGCAAATGTAGAACAACGACTGTAAGAGGGCTGCAATGTCACCTGAAACACTGTGCAAATGTACCACAAGGATTATAAGAGGGCCACAATGCCACCTGAAACACTGTGCAAATGCACTACAAAGACTGTAAGAGGGCTGCAATGCCATCTGAAACACTGTGCAAATGTTCCACAAAGACTGTAAGAGAGCCGCACTGCCACCTGAAACACTGTGCAAATGTGCCACAAAGGCCGCGATGGCTGCAATGCCACCTGAAACACTGTGCAAATGTACTTCAAAGAGTGTAAGAGGGCTGCAATGCCACCTGAAACACTGCGCAAATGTACCACAAAGTCAGTAAGAGGGCCGCAATGCCACCTGAAACTCTGTGAATGCACCACAAATACGGTAAGAAGGCCGCAATGCCACCTGAAACACTGTGAATGTACTGCAAAGACTGTAAGAGGGCCACAATACCACCTGAAACACTGTGAATGCACCAGAGAGACTGTAAGAGGGCCAAAATGCCACCTGAAACACTGTAAATATGCCACAAAGACTGTAAGAGGGCTGCAATACCACCTGAAACACTGTGAAAGTACCACAAAGAGTGTAACAGGGCCGCAATGCCACCTGAAACACTGTGCAAATGTAGAACAAAGACTGTAAGAGGGCTGCAATGCCACCTGAAACATTGTGCAAATGTACCACAAAGACTGTAAGATGGCCGCAATGCCACCTGAAATACTGTGCAAATGTACCACAAAGACTTTAAGAGGGCCACAATGCCACCTGAAACACTGTGCAAATGTACCAGAAAAGATTGTAAGAGGACTGAAATGCCACCTGAAACACTGTGAATGTGCCACAAAGATGTTAAGTGGGCCAGAAAGCTACCTGAAACACTGTGAATGTACCACAAAGACTGTAAGAAGGCTGCAATACCACCTGAAACACTGTGCAAATGTAGCACAAGGACTGTAAGCGCGCCACAATGCCACCTGAAACACTGTGCAAATGTACCAGAAAAGATTGTAAGAGGACTGAAATGCCACCTGAAACACTGTGAATGTGCCACAAAGATGTTAAGTGGGCCAGAAAGCTACCTGAAACACTGTGAATGTACCACAAAGACTGTAAGAAGGCTGCAATACCACCTGAAACACTGTGCAAATGTAGCACAAGGACTGTAAGCGCGCCACAATGTCACCTGAAACACTGTTCAAATGTAGCAAAAAGAATGTAAGAGGGCCACAATGCCACTTGAAACACTGTGAATGTACCACAAAGACTGTAATAGGGCCACAGTGCCACCTGTAACACTTTGCAAATGTACATCAAAGAGTGTAAGAGGGCCGCAGTGCCACCTGCAACAATGTGCAAATGTACCACAAAGAGTGTAAGAGGGCCGCAATGCCACCTGAAACACTGTGAATGTACCATGAAGACTGCAAAAAAGCGGCAATGCCACCTGAAACACTGAGAATGTACCATAAAGACTGTAAGAAGGCCGCAATGCGACCTGAAATACTGAATGTACCACAAAGACTGTAAGAGGGCCGCAATGCCACCTGAAACACTGTGAATGTGCAACAAAGACTGTAAGAGGGCCGCAATGCCACCTGAAACACTGTGCAAATGTACCACAAAGAATGCAAGAGGGCCGCAATGCCACCTAAAACACTGTGCAAATGTACTACAAAGACTGCAAGAGGGCCACAATGCCATGAGAAACACTGTGCAAATGTACCACAAAGACTGTAAGAAGGCGGCAATGCCACGTGAAATACTGTGAATCTACCACAAAGACTGTAAGAAGGCCACGATGCCACATGAAAAACTGTGCAAATGTACCACAAAGACTGTAAGAGGGCTGCAATGCCAACTCAAACACTATGAATGTACCACAAAGACTGTAAAAGGGCCGCAATGCCACCTCAAACACTATGAATGTACCACAAGGACTGTAAGAAGGCCGCAATGCCAACTGAAACACTGTGAATGTATCAAAAAGACTGCAAGAGGACTGCAATGTCACCTGAAACACTGTGCAAATGCACCAGAAAAGATTGTAAGAGGACCAAAATGCCACCTGAAACACTGTGAATGTACCACAAAGATGTTAAGTGGGCCACAATGCTACCTGAAACACTGTGAATGTACCACAAAGACTGTAAGAAGGCTGCAATACCACCTGAAACACTGTGCAAATGTAGCACAAGGACTGTAAGCGCGCTGCAATGCCACCTGAAACACTGCTCAAATGTAGCAAAAAGAATGTAAGAGGGCCGCAATGCCACTTGAAACACTGTGAATGTACCACAAAGACTGTAACAGGGCCACAGTGCCACCTGCAACACTGTGCAAATGTACATCAAAGAGTGTAAGAGGACCGCAGTGCCACCTGCAACAATGTGCAAATGTACCACAAAGAGTGTAAGAGGGCCGCAATGCCACCTGAAACACTGTGAATGTACCACAAAGACTGCAAGAAAGCGGCAATGCCACTTGAAACACAGTGAATGTACCATAAACTCTGTAAGAAGGTCACAATGCTACCTGAAATACTGAATGTACAACAAAGACTGTAAGAGGGCCGCAAAGCCACCTGAAACACTGTGCAAATGTACCACAAAGAATGTAAGAGGGCTGCAATGCCACATGAAACACTGTGCAAATGTACCATAAATACTGTAAAAGGGCCAAAATGCCACCTAAAACACTGTGCAAATGTACTACAAAGACTGCAAGAGGGCCACAATGCCATGAGAAACACTGTGCAAATGTACCACAAAGACTGTAAGAGGGCTGCAATGCCACGTGAAATACTGTGAATCTACCACAAAGACTGTAAGATGGCCACAATGCCACCTAAAAAACTCTGCAAATGTACCACAAAGACTGTAAGAGGGCCGCAATGCCAACTCAAACACTATGAATGTACCACAAAGACTGTAAAAGGGCCGCAATGCCACCTCAAACACTATGAATGTACCACAAGGACTGTAAGAGGGCCGTAATGCCAACTGAAACACTGTGAATGTACCAAAAAGACTGCAAGTGGGCGGCAATGTCCCCTGAAACAGTGGGGAAATGTACCACAAAGAGTGTTAGAGGGCTGCAATGACACATGAAACATTGTGAATGTACCACAAAGATTGTAAGATGGCCGCAATGCCACCTGAAACACTGTGAATGTACCACAAAGACAGCAAGAATGCTGCAATGCCACCTGAAACACTGTGAATGTACCACAAAGACTGTAAGAGGGCCAACATGCCAACCAAAATACTGTGAATGTACTACAAAGACTGAAAGAGGGCCACAATGCCACCTGAAACACTGTGAATATACCAGAAAGGCTGTAAGAGGGCAGCAATGCCAACTGAAACACTGTGTAAATGTACCACAAAGACTGTAAGAGGGCCGCAATGCCACCTGAAACAGTGTGAATGTACCCCAAAGACTGTAAAAGGGCTGCAATGCCACCTGAAACACTGAGTGTACCACAGAGACTGTATAAGCGCCGCAATGCCACCTGAAAAACTGTGAATGTACCACAAAGACAGTAAGAGGGCCGCAATGCCACCTGAAACACTGTGCAAATGTACCACAAAGACTGTAAGAGGGCAGCAATGCCACCTGAAACACTGTGCAAATGTACCACAAAGACTGTAAGAGGGCTGCAATGCCAACTGAAACACTGTGCAAATGTAGCACAAAGACTGTTAGAGGCCCGCAATGCCACCTGAAACACTGTGCAAATGTACCACAAAGACAGTAAGAGGGCCGCAATGCCACTTGAAACACTGTGAATGTACCCCAAAGACTGTAAAAGGGCCATGATGCCACCTGAAACACTGTGTAAATGTACCACAAAGACTGTAAGAGGGCCAGAATGCCACCTGAAACACTGTGAGCCCAATTGCGTGTTGCCTGGTCTAACTGCAACCCTCTTTAGCCTCCCCAACAAATATAAAAATGTTTGAAATAGATTTTCCCTTTTTATTTATTTATTAATTTATTTTTTGAATGAATTCTCCTCTGTCACTAAATCCAATGGCCCACCACTGCATTCAAAATGCATGGAAAACCTTTCTCCCAGAAAACTAACACTGCAAGAGGGCAGCAATGTCACCTGAAACACTGTGAATACACCAGAAAGACTGTAAGAGGGCAGCAATGCCAACTGAAACACTGTGTAAATGTACCACAAAGACTGTAAGAGGGCCGCAATGCCACCTGAAACACTGTGAATGTACCCCAAAGACTGTAAAAGGGCTGCAATGACACCTGAAACACTGAGTGTACCACAGAGACTGTATTAGGGCCGCAATGCCACCTGAAAAACTGTGAATGTACCACAAAGACAGTAAGAGGGCAGCAATGCCACCTGAAACACTGTGAAAATGTACCACAAAGACTGTAAGAAGGCTGCAGTACCACCTGAAACACTGTGCAAATGTACCTCAAAGACTGAAAGAGGGCAGCAATGCCACCTGAAACACTGTGCAAATGTACCACAAAGACTGTAAGAGGGCCGCAATGCCACCTGATACACTGTGAATGTACCACAAAGACTGTAAGAGGGCAGCAATGCCACCTGAAACACTGTGCAAATGTACCACAAAGACTGTAAGAGGGCTGCAATGCCAACTGAAACACTGTGTAAATGTAGCACAAAGACTGTTAGAGGCCCGCAATGCCACCTGAAGCACTGAGTAAATGTAACACAAACACTGTAAGAGAGGCACAATGACACCTGACACACTGTTCAAATGTACCACAAAGAGTGTAAGAGGGCCGCAATGTCACCTGAAACACTGTGAGTTTACCACAAAGTCTGTAAGAGGGCCGCATTGCCACCTGAAACACTGTGAATGTACCCCAAAGACTGTAAAATGGCCGTGATGCCACCTGAAACACTGAGTAAATGTACCACAAAGACTGTAAGAGGGCCGGAATGCCACCTGAAACACTGTGAGCCCAATTGCGTGTTGCCTGGTCTAACTGCAGCCCTCTTTAGCCTCCCCAACAAATATAAAAATGTTTGAAATAGATTTTCCCTATTTATTTATTTATTAATTTATTTTTTGAATGAATTTTCCTCCGTCACTAAATCCAATGGCCCACCACTGCATTCAAAATGCATGGAAAACCTTTCTCCCAGAAATCTAACACTGTAAGAGGGCAGCAATGCCAACTGAAACACTGTGTAAATGTACCACAAAGACTGTAAGAGGGCCGCAATGCCACCTGAAACACTGTGAATGTACCCCAAAGACTGTAAAAGGGCTGCAATGCCACCTGAAACACTGAGTGTACCACAGAGACTGTATTAGGGCCGCAATGCCACCTGAAAAACTGTGAATGTACCACAAAGACAGTAAGAGGGCCGCAATGTCACCTGAAACACTGCGCAAATGTACCTCAGAGGGAGCAATGCCACCTGAAACACTGTGCAAATGTACCACAAAGACTGTAAGAGGGTCGCAATGCCACCTGATACACTGAGAATGTACCACAAAGACTGTAAGAGGGCCGCAATGCCGCCTGAAACACTGTGAATGTACCACAAAGACTGTATGAGGGCCACAATGCCACTTGAAACGCTGTGAATGTACCACAAAGACTGTAAGAGGGCCGCAATGCCACCTGAAACACTGTGAATGGACCATAAAGAGAGTAAGGGGGCTGCAATGCCACCTGTAACACTGTGCAAATGTACCACAAAGACTGTAAGAGGGCCGCAATGCCGTTTGAAACACTGTGCAAATGAAGCACAAAGACTGGAAGAGGGCCGCAATGACACCTGAAGCACTGTGCAAATGTAGAACAAAGACTGTAAGAGGGCCGCAATGCCACCTGAAACACTGTGCAAATTTACAACAAAAACTGTAAAAGGGCCACAATGCCACCTAAAACACTGTGCTAATGTACCACAAAGACTGTAAGAGGGCTGCAATGCCACCTGAAACACTGTGCAAATGAAGCACAAAGACTGGAAGAGGGCCGCAATGCCACCTGAAACACTGTGCAAATGTAGAACAAAGACTGTAAGAGGGCCGCAATGCCACCTGAAACACTGTGCAAATTTAGCACAAAGACTGTAAGAAAGCTGCAATGCCACCTGAAACACTGTGAATGTACAACAAATACTGTAAGAGGCCCACAATGCCACCTGAATCACTGTGCAAATGTACCACAAATACTGTAAAAGGGCCACAATGCTACCTGAAATACTGTGCAAATGTACCACAAAAACTGTAAGAGGGCCACAATGCTACCTGAAATACTGTACAAATGTACCACAAAGACTGTAAGAAGGCTGCAATGCTACCTGAAACACTATGCAAATGTACCACAAAGACTGTAAGAGGGCCGCAATGCCACCTGAAACACTGTGCAAATGTACCACAAAGTCTGTAAGAGGGCTGCAATGCCACCTGAAACTCTGTGCAAATGTACCACTAAGACTGTAAGTGGGCCGCAATGCCACCTGAAATACCGTGCAAATATACCACAAAGACTGTAAGAGGGCAGCAATGCCACCTGAAATACAGTGAATGTACCACAAAGACTGTAAGAGGGCTGCAATGCCACGTGAAACACTGTGCAAGTGTATCACAAAGACTGTAAGAGGGCCACAATGCTACCTGAAACACTCTGCAAATGTACCACAAAGACTGTAAGAGGGCTGCAATGCCACCTGAAACAATGTGCAAATGTACCACAAAGACTGTAAGAGGTCCGCAATGCCAACTGAAACACTGTGCTAATGCACCACAAAGACTGTAAGAGGGCTGCAATGCCACCTGAAAAACTGTGCAAATGTACCACAAAGACTTTAAGAGGGCTGCAATGCCACCTGAAACACTGTGCAAATATACCACAAAGACTGTAAGAGGGCAGCAATGCCACCTGAAACACTGTGCAAATGTACCACAAAGACTGTAAGAGGGCTGCAATGCCACCTGAAACACTATGCAAATATACCACAAAGACTGTAAGAGGGCAGCAATGCCACGTGAAACACTGTGCAAATGTACCACAAAGACTGTAAGAGGGCAGCAATGCCACCTGAAACACTGTGCAAATGTACCACAAAGACTGTAAGAGGGCTGCAATGCCAACTGAAACACTGTGCAAATGTAGCACAAAGACTGTTAGAGGCCCGCAATGCCACCTGAAACACTGTGCAAATGTACCACAAACACTGTAAGAGAGGCACAATGACACCTGACACACTGTTCAAATGTACCACAAAGAGTGTAAGAGGGCCGCAATGTCACCTGAAACACTGTGAGTTTACCACAAAGTCTGTAAGAGGGCCGCATTGCCACCTGAAACACTGTGCAAATGTACCACAAAGACAGTAAGAGGGCCGCAATGCCACTTGAAACACTGTGAATGTACCCCAAAGACTGTAAAACGGCCGTGATGCCACCTGAAACACTGTGTAAATGTACCACAAAGACTGTAAGAGGGCTGGAATTCCACCTGAAACACTGTGATCCCAATTGCGTGTTGCCTGGTCTAACTGCAGCCCTCTTTAGCCTCCTCAACAAATATAAAAATGTTTGAAATAGATTTTCCCTTTTTATTTATTTATTAATTTATTTTTGAAATGAATTTTCCTCCGTCACTAAATCCAATGGCCCACCACTGCATTCAAAATGCATGGAAAACCTTTCTCCCAGAAATCTAACTCTGTAAGAGTGCCGCAATGCCACCTGAAACACTGTGAATATACCAGAAAGACTGTAAGAGGGCAGCAATGCCAACTGAAACACTGTGTAAATGTACCACAAAGACTGTAAGAGGGCCGCAATGCCACCTGAAACACTTTGAATGTACCCCAAAGACTGTAAAAGGGCTGCAATGCCACCTGAAACACTGAGTGTACCACAGAGACTGTATTAGGGCCGCAATGCCACCTGAAAAACTGTGACTGTACCACAAAGACAGTAAGAGGGCCGCAATGCCACCTGAAACACTGTGCAAATGTACCTCAGAGGGCAGCAATGCCACCTGAAACACTGTGCAAATGTACCACAAAGACTGTAAGAGGGTCGCAATGCCACCTGATACACTGAGAATGTACCACAAAGACTGTAAGAGGGCCGCAATGCCACCTGAAACACTGTGAATGTACCACAAAGACTGTATGAGGGCCACAATGCCACTTGAAACACTGTGAATGTACCACAAAGACTGTAAGAGGGCCGCAATGCCACATGAAACACTGTGAATGTACCATAAAGAGAGTAAGAGGGCTGCAATGTCACCTGAAATACTGTGCAAATGTACCACAAAGACTGGAAGAGGGCCGCAATGCCATTTGAAACACTGTGCAAATGAAGCACAAAGACTGGAAGAGGGCCGCAATGCCACCTGAAGCACTGTGCAAATGTAGAACAAAGACTGTAAGAGGGCCGCAATGCCACCTGAAACACTGTGCAAATGTACAACAAAAACTGTAAAAAGGCCACAATGCCACCTGAAACACTGTGCTAATGTACCACAAAGACTGTAAGAGGGCTGCAATGCCACCTGAAACACTGTGCAAATGAAGCACAAAGACTGGAAGAGGGCCGCAATGCCACCTGAAACACTGTGCAAATGTAGAACAAAGACTGTAAGAGGGCCGCAATGCCACCTAAAACACTATGCAAATTTAGCACAAAGACTGTAAGAAAGCTACAATGCCACCTGAAACACTGTGAATCTACCACAAATACTGTAAGAGTCCCACAATGCCACCTGAATCACTGTGCAAATGTACCACAAATACTGTAAAAGGGCCACAATGCCACCTGAAATACTGTGCAAATGTATCACAAAACTGTAAGAGGGCCACAATGCTACCTGAAATACTGTGCAAATGTACCACAAAGACTGTAAGAAGGCTGCAATGCCACCTGAAACACTGTGCAAATGTACCACAAAGACTGTAAGAGGGCCGCAATGCCACCTGAAACACTGTGCAAATGTACCACAAAGTCTGTAAGAGGGCTGCAATGCCACCTCAAACTCTGTGCAAATGTACCACTAAGACTGTAAGAGGGCCGCAATGCCACCTGAAACACTGTGCAAATATACCACAAAGACTGTAAGAGGGCAGCAATACCACCTGAAATACAGTGAATGTACCACAAAGACTGTAAGGGGGCTGCAATGCCACGTGAAACACTGTGCAAGTGTACCACAAAGACTGTAAGATGGCCACAATGCTACCTGAAACACTCTGCAAATGTACCACAAAGACTGTAAGAGGGCTGCAATGCCACCTAAAACACTGTGCAAATGTACCACAAAGACTGTAAGAGGGCTGCAATGCCACCTGAAACACTGTGCAAATATACCACAAAGACTGAAAGAGGGCAGCAATGCCACCTGAAACACTGTGCAAATGTACCACAAAGACTGTAAGAGGGCAGCAATGCCACCTGAAACACTGTGCAAATGTACCACAAAGACTGTAAGAGAGCTGCAATGCCAACTGAAACACTGTGCAAATGTAGCACAAAGACTGTTAGAGGCCCGCAATGCCACCTGAAGCACTGAGTAAATGTAACACAAACACTGTAAGAGAGGCACAATGACACCTGACACACTGTTCAAATGTACCACAAAGAGTGTAAGAGGGCCGCAATGTCACCTGAAACACTGTGAGTTTACCACAAAGTCTGTAAGAGGGCCGCATTGCCACCTGAAACACTGTGCAAATGTACCACAAAGACAGTAAGAGGGCCGCAATGCCACTTGAAACACTGTGAATGTACCCCAAAGACTGTAAAAGGGCCATGATGCCACCTGAAACACTGTGTAAATGTACCACAAAGACTGTAAGAGGGCCAGAATGCCACCTGAAACACTGTGAGCCCAATTGCGTGTTGCCTGGTCTAACTGCAACCCTCTTTAGCCTCCCCAACAAATATAAAAATGTTTGAAATAGATTTTCCCTTTTTATTTATTTATTCATTTATTTTTTGAATGAATTCTCCTCTGTCACTAAATCCAATGGCCCACCACTGCATTCAAAATGCATGGAAAACCTTTCTCCCAGAAAACTAACACTGTAAGAGGGCAGCAATGTCACCTGAAACACTGTGAATATACCAGAAAGACTGTAAGAGGGCAGCAATGCCAACTGAAACACTGTGTAAATGTACCACAAAGACTGTAAGAGGGCCGCAATGCCACCTGAAACACTGTGAATGTACCCCAAAGACTGTAAAAGGGCTGCAATGACACCTGAAACACTGAGTGTACCACAGAGACTGTATTAGGGCCACAATGCCACCTGAAAAACTGTGAATGTACCACAAAGACAGTAAGAGGGCCGCAATGCCACCTGAAACACTGTGCAAATGTACCACAAAGACTGTAAGAAGGCTGCAGTACCACCTGAAACACTGTGCAAATGTACCTCAAAGACTGAAAGAGGGCAGCAATGCTACCTGAAACACTGTGCAAATGTACCACAAAGACTGTAAGAGGGCCGCAATGCCACCTGATACACTGTGAATGTACCACAAAGACTGTAAGAGGGCAGCAATGCCACCTGAAACACTGTGCAAATGTACCACAAAGACTGTAAGAGGGCCGCAATGCCACCTGATACACTGTGAATGTACCACAAAGACTGTAAGGGGGCAGCAATGCCACCTGAAACACTGTGCAAATGTACCACAACGACTGTAAGAGGGCTGCAATGCCAACTGAAACACTGTGCAAATGTAGCACAAAGACTGTTAGAGGCCCGCAATGCCACCTGAAGCACTGTGCAAATGTAACACAAACACTGTAAGAGAGGCACAATGACACCTGACACACTGTTCAAATGTACCACAAAGAGTGTAAGAGGGCCGCAATGTCACCTGAAACACTGTGAGTTTACCACAAAGTCTGTAAGAGGGCCGCATTGCCACCTGAAACACTGTGAATGTACCCCAAAGACTGTAAAACGGCCATAATGCCACCTGAAACACTGAGTAAATGTACCGCAAAGACTGTAAGAGGGCCGGAATGCCACCTGAAACACTGTGAGCCCAATTGCGTGTTGCCTGGTCTAACTGCAGCCCTCTTTAGCCTCCCCAACAAATATAAAAATGTTTGAAATAGATTTTCCCTTTTTATTTATTTATTAATTTATTTTTTGAATGAATTTTCCTCCGTCACTAAATCCAATGGCCCACCACTGCATTCAAAATGCATGGAAAACCTTTCTCCCAGAAATCTAACACTGTAAGAGGGCCGCAATGCCACCTGAAACACTGTGAATATACCAGAAAGACTGTAAGAGGGCAGCAATGCCAACTGAAACACTGTGTAAATGTACCACAAAGACTGTAAGAGGGCCGCAATGCCACCTGAAACACTGTGAATGTACCCCAAAGACTGTAAAAGGGCTGCAATGCCACCTGAAACACTGAGTGTACCACAGAGACTGTATTAGGGCCGCAATGCCACCTGAAAAACTGTGAATGTACCACAAAGACAGTAAGAGGGCCGCAATGTCACCTGAAACACTGTGCAAATGTACCTCAGAGGGCAGCAATGCCACCTGAAACACTGTGCAAATGTACCACAAAGACTGTAAGAGGGTCGCAATGCCATCTGATACACTGAGAATGTACCACAAAGACTGTAAGAGGGCCGCAATGCCACCTGAAACACTGTGAATGTACCACAAAGACTGTATGAGGGCCACAATGCCACTTGAAACACTGTGAATGTACCACAAAGACTGTAAGAGGGCCGCAATGCCACCTGAAATACTGTGAATGGACCATAAAGAGAGTAAGGGGGCTGCAATGCCACCTGTAACACTGTGCAAATGTACCACAAAGACTGTAAGAGGGCCGCAATGCCATTTGAAACACTGTGAAAATGAAGCACAAAGACTGGAAGAGGGCCGCAATGACACCTGAAGCACTGTGCAAATGTAGAACAAAGACTGTAAGAGGGCCGCAATGCCACCTGAAACACTGTGCAAATTTACAACAAAAACTGTAAAAGGGCCACAATGCCACCTAAAACACTGTGCTAATGTACCACAAAGACTGTAAGAGGGCTGCAATGCCACCTGAAACACTGTGCAAATGAAGCACAAAGACTGGAAGAGGGCCGCAATGCCACCTGAAACACTGTGCAAATGTAGAACAAAGACTGTAAGAGGGCCGCAATGCCACCTGAAACACTGTGCAAATTTAGCACAAAGACTGTAAGAAAGCTGCAATGCCACCTGAAACACTGTGAATGTACCACAAATACTGTAAGATGCCCACAATACCACCTGAATCACTGTGCAAATGTACCACAAATACTGTAAAAGGGCCACAATGCCACCTGAAATACTGTGCAAATGTACCACAAAAACTGTAAGAGGGCCACAATGCTACCTGAAATAATGTGCAAATGTACCACAAAGACTGTAAGAAGGCTGCAATGCCACCTGAAACACTGTGCAAATGTACCACAAAGACTGTAAGAGGGCCGCAATGCCACCTGAAACACTGTGCAAATGTACCACAAAGTCAGTAAGAGGGCTGCAATGCCACCTGAAACTCTGTGCAAATGTACCACTAAGACTGTAAGTGGGCCGCAATGCCACCTGAAATACCGTGCAAATATACCACAAAGACTGTAAGAGGGCAGCAATGCCACCTGAAATACAGTGAATGTACGACAAAGACTGTAAGAGGGCTGCAATGCCACATGAAACACTGTGCAATTGTATCACAAAGACTGTAAGAGGGCCACAATGCTACCTGAAACACTCTGCAAATGTACCACAAAGACTGTAAGAGGGCTGCAATGCCACCTGAAACAATCTGCAAATGTACCACAAAGACTGTAAGAGGTCCGCAATGCCAACTGAAACACTGTGCAAATGCACCACAAAGACTGTAAGAGGGCTGCAATGCCACCTGAAAAACTGTGCAAATGTACCACAAAGACTTTAAGAGGGCTGCAATGCCACCTGAAACACTGTGCAAATATACCACAAAGACTGTAAGAGGGCAGCAATGCCACCTGAAACACTGTGCAAATGTACCACAAAGACTGCAAGAGGGCTGCAATGCCACCTGAAACACTGTGCAAATATACCACAAAGACTGTAAGAGGGCAGCAATGCCACCTGAAACACTGTGCAAATGTACCACAAAGACTGTAAGAGGGCAGCAATGCCACCTGAAACACTGTGCAAATGAACCACAAAGACTGTAAGAGGGCTGCAATGCCAACTGAAACACTGCAAATGTAGCACAAAGACTGTTAGAGGCCCGCAATGCCACCTGAAACACTGTGCAAATGTACTACAAACACTGTAAGAGAGGCACAATGACACCTGACACACTGTTCAAATGTACCACAAAGATTGTAAGAGGGCCACAATGTCACCTGAAACACTGTGAGTTTACCACAAAGTCTGTAAGAGGGCTGCATTGCCACCTGAAACACTGTGCAAATGTACCACAAAGACAGTAAGAGGGCCGCAATGCCACTTGAAACACTGTGAATGTACCCCAAAGACTGTAAAACGGCCGTGATGCCACCTGAAACACTGTGTAAATGTACCACAAAGACTGTAAGAGGGCTGGAATGCCACCTGAAACACTGTGAGCCCAATTGCGTGTTGCCTGGTCTAACTGCAGCCCTCTTTAGCCTCCTCAACAAATATAAAAATGTTTGAAATAGATTTTCCCTTTTTATTTATTTATTAATTTATTTTTTAAATGAATTTTCCTCCGTCACTAAATCCAATGGCCCACCACTGCATTCAAAATGCATGGAAAACCTTTCTCCCAGAAATCTAACACTGTAAGAGTGCCGCAATGCCACCTGAAACACTGTGAATATACCAGAAAGACTGTAAGAGGGCAGCAATGCCAACTGAAACACTGTGTAAATGTACCACAGAGACTGTATTAGGGCCGCAATGCCACCTGAAATACTGTGAATGTACCACAAAGACAGTAAGAGGGCCGCAATGCCACCTGAAACACTGTGCAAATGTACCTCAAAGGGCAGCAATGCCACCTGAAACACTGTGCAAATGTACCACAAAGACTGGAAGAGGGTCGCAATGCCACCTGATACACTGAGAATGTACCACAAAGACTGTAAGAGGGCCGCAATGCCACTTGAAACACTGTGAATGTACCACAAAGACTGTAAGAGGGCCGCAATGCCACCTGAAACACTGTGAATGTACCATAAAGAGAGTAAGAGGGCTGCAATGCCACCTGAAATACTGTGCAAATGTACCACAAAGACTGGAAGAGGGCCGCAATGCCATTTGAAACACTGTGCAGATGAAGCACAAAGACTGGAAGAGGGCCGCAATGACACCTGAAGCACTGTGCAAATGTAGAACAAAGACTGTAAGAGGGCCGCAATGCCACCTGAAACACTGTGCAAATGTACAACAAAAACAGTAAAAAGGCCACAATGCCACCTGAAACACTGTGCTAATGTACCACAAAGACTGTAAGAGGGCTGCAATGCCACCTGAAACACTGTGCAAATGAAGCACAAAGACTGGAAGAGGGCCGCAATGCCACCTGAAACACTGTGCAAATGTAGAACAAAGACTGTAAGAGGGCCGCAATGCCACCTGAAACACTATGCAAATTTAGCACAAAGACTGTAAGAAAGCTGCAATGCCACCTGAAACACTGTGAATGTACCACAAATACTGTAAGAGGCCCACAATGCCACCTGAATCACTGTGTAAATGTACCACAAATACTGTAAAAGGGCCACAATGCCACCTGAAATACTGTGCAAATGTATCACAAAAACTGTAAGAGGGCCACAATGCTACCTGAAATACTGTGCAAATGTACCACAAAGACTGTAAGAAGGCTACAATGCCACCTGAAACACTGTGCAAATGTACCACAAAGACTGTAAGAGGGCCGCAATGCCACCTGAAACACTGTGCAAATGTACCATAAAGTCTGTAAGAGGGCTGCAATGCCACCTGAAACTCTGTGCAAATGTACCACTAAGACTGTAAGAGGGCCGCAATGCCACCTGAAACACTGTGCAAATATACCACAAAGACTGTAAGAGGGCAGCAATACCACCTGAAATACAGTGAATGTACCACAAAGACTGTAAGAGGGCTGCAATGCCACGTGAAACACTGTGCAAGTGTACCACAAAGACTGTAAGAGGGCCACAATGCTACCTGAAACACTCTGCAAATGTACCACAAAGACTGTAAGAGGGCTGCAATGCCACCTGAAACAATGTGCAAATGTACCACAAAGACTGAAAGAGGTCCGCAATGCCACCTGAAGCACTGTGCAAATGCACCACTAAGACTGTAAGAGGGCCGCAATGCCACCTGAAAAGCTGTGCAAATGTACCACAAAGACTTTAAGAGGGCTGCAATGCCACCTGAAACACTGTGCAAATATACCACAAAGACTGTAAGAGGGCAGCAATGCCACCTGAAACACTGTGCAAATGTACCACAAAGAATGTAAGAGGGCAGCAATGCCACTTGAAACACTGTGCAAATGTACCACAAAGACTGTAAGAGGGCAGCAATGCCACCTGAAACACTGTGCAAATGTACCACAAAGACTGTAAGAGGGCAGCAATGCCACCTTAAACTGTGCAAAAGTACCACTAAGACTATAAGAGGGCTGCAATGCCAACTGAAACGCTGTGCAAATGTAGCACAAAGACTGTTAGAGGCCCGCAATGCCACCTGAAACACTGTGCAAATGTACCACAAACACTGTAAGAGAGGCACAATGACACCTGACACACTGTTCAAATGTACCACAAAGAGTGTAAGAGGGCCGCAATGTCACCTGAAACACTGTGAGTTTACCACAAAGTCTGTAAGAGGGCCACATTGACACCTGAAACCCTGTGCAAATGTACCACAAAGACAGTAAGAGGGCCGCAATGCCACTTGAAACACTGTGAATATACCCCAAAGACTGTAAAAGGGCCGTGATGCCACCTGAAACATTGTGTAAATGTACCACAAAGACTGTAAGAGGGCCGGAATGCCACCTGAAACACTGTGAGCCCAATTGCGTGTTGCCTGGTCTAACTGCAACCCTCTTTAGCCTCCCCAACAAATATAAAAATGTTTGAAATAGGTTTTCCCTTTTTATTTATTTATTAATTTATTTTTTGAATGAATTCTCCTCCATCACTAAATCCAATGGCCCACCACTGCATTCAAAATGCATGGAAAACCTTTCTACCAGAAAACTACCACTGTAAGAGGGCCGCAATGCCACCTGAGACACTGTGAATATACCAGAAAGACTGTAAGAGGGCAGCAATGCCAACTGAAACCCTGTGTAAATGTACCACAAAGACTGTAAGAGGGCCACAATGCCACCTGAAACACTGTGAATGTACCCCAAAGACTGTAAAAGGGCTGCAATGCCACCTGAAACACTGAGTGTACCACAGAGACTGTATTAGGGCCGCAATGCCACCTGGAAAACTGTGAATGTACCACAAAGACAGTAAGAGGGCCACAATGCCACCTGAAACACTGTGCAAATGTACCACTAAGACTGTAAGAAGGCTGCAGTACCACCTGAAACACTGTACAAATGTACCTCAGAGGGCAGCAATGCCACCTGAAACACTGTGCAAATGTACCACAAAGACTGTAAGAGGGCCGCAATGCCACCTGATACACTGTGAATGTACCACAAAGACTGTATGAGGGCCACAATGCCACTTGAAACACTGTGAATATACCACAAAGACTGCAAGAGGTCCGCAATGCCACCTGAAACACTGTGAATATACCATAAAGAGAGTAAGAGGGCCGCAATGCCACCTGAAACACTGTGCAAATATACCACAAAGACTGTAAGAGGGCCGCAATGCCATTTGAAACACTGTGCAAATGAAGCACAAAGACTGGAAGAGGGTCGCAATGCCACCTGAAGCACTGTGCAAATGTAGAACAAAGACTGTAAGAGGGCCGCAATGCCACCTGAAACACTGTGAAAATGTACAACATAAACTGTAAAAGGGCCACAATGCCACCTGAAACACTGTGCAAATGTACCACAAAGACTGTAAGAGGGCTGCAATGCCACCTGAAACACTGTGCAAATGTACCACAAAGACTGTAAGAGGGCTGCAGTGCCACCTGAAACACTGTGCAAATATACCACAAAGACTGTAAGAGGGCAGCAATGCCACCTGAAACACTGTGCAAATGTACCACAAAGACTGTAAGAGGGCAGCAATGCCACCTGAAACACTGTGCAAATGTACCACAAAGACTGTAAGAGGGCTGCAATGCCAACTGAAACACTGTGCAAATGTAGCACAAAGACTGTTAGAGGCCCGCAATGCCACCTGAAACACTGTGCAAATGTACCACAAATACTGTAAGAGGGGCACAATGACACCTGAAACACTGTTCAAATGTACCACAAAGAGTGTAAGAGGGCCGCAATGTCACCTGAAACACTGTGAGTTTACCACAAAGTCTGTAAGAGGGCCGCAATGCCACTTGAAACACTGTGAATGTACCCCAAGACTGTAAGAGGGCCGTGATGTCACCTGAAACACTGTGTAAATGTACCACAAAGACTGTAAGAGGGCCGGAATGCCACCTGAAACACTGTGAGCCCAATTGCGTGTTGCCTGGTCTAACTGCAACCCTCTTTAGCCTCCCCAACAAATATAAAAATGTTTGAAATAGATTTTCCCTTTTTATTTATTTATTTATTTTTTGAATGAATTCTCCTCCCTCACTAAATCCAATGGCCCACCACTGCATTCAAAATGCATGGAAAACCTTTCTCCCAGAAAACCAACACACCAAAGCTCAACACATAATAGATACAAATTGATTACGCTTCTAGTTAATCCATTTAAAGTCTTAGCCAACATAATATTACCCCAAAACTGACATTTCAGTCTGATCCCTGATAGTTTTACTAGTAACGCAACCTAATCATTCCCTCGAATTGTGACGCCATCAAATCAGGGGTACCACCTATATCTACACACAAAGTCACATGGTCTCTAGTGCCCATGGATACCCCTGTGGCCTACCAATGTAATTCTCATGAAACAACATAATCATGAGCCATCCAGCCCTGGTGACAATTTGACTGCTCATCAGTCTGCCTCCCCCTCACTAGGCATTCCTCAGTGCTGTTCTTCTAACCCCACTCCACCAAGATTAACTTTCCCAAAAAAAAAAAAAAAAGAGGTGTGTGTGTGTGTGTGTGTGTGTGTGTGTGTGTGTGTGTGTGTGTGTGTGTGTGTGTGTATGTGTGTGTGTTTGTGTATGTGTGTGTGTATATATATATATATATATATATATATATATATATATATATATATATATATATATATATATAAAAGCATATACATACATACGCATACATACAATTCCCTAACAAAAGTGGGACAAAGTCCAAAATAGGGACCATTTTAAATATTGCTGTCACAAACTTCAAAAGATAGAACAAGTTTGCAGTAGCATGAATTTTCTGAAGGAAATTCTCAAACTTCAACATTAATGCTTTGACACTAATTGTGAGAAACCCAGAATGTTATGAAAAACGGCACAAAATATAAACCTTAAATGTGGATATTCTGGGAAAAACTGTACAGTAGAAGTATGCTCTATTACCTGATTCCTCCATGAACTAGTTCCTGAAAACTCACCTATGATGTCCAGCAATATATCATACCTAAAGGTAACACTGCCACAATACTGTCCTCTTGTCATACCAGAAGGTAACACTGCCACAGTACTGTGCTCCTGTCGTACCTGAAGGGTACCACTACCACAATACTGTGGGCCTCTCATACCTGAAGGGTAACACTGCCACAATACTTTGCTCCAGTCATACCTGAAGGGTATCATGGCCACAATACTGTGCTCCCTTATACCTGAAGCCAACACTGCCATAATACTGTGCTCCTGTCATACCTGAATACAACAGTGCCACAATATTGTGCTCCTGCCATGACTGAAGGGTACCACTGCCACAATACTGTGCTTCTGTCCTACCTGAAGGTAACACTGCCAGAATACTGTGCTCCTGTCATACCCATAGGTAACACTGCCACAATACTGTGTTCCTGTCATACCTGAAGGGTAACACTGCCACAATACTGTGCTCCTGTCATACCTGAAGGTAACACTGCCACAATAATGTCCTCCTGTCATACTGGAAGGGTAACACTGCCACAATACTGTGCTCCTGTCATACCTGAAGGTAACACTGCCACAATACTGTGCTCCTGTCATACCAGAAGGGTAACACTGCCACAACACTGTTCTGCTGTCATACCTGAAGTGTAACACTGCTACAATACTGTGCTCCTGTCATACCTGAAGATAACACTGCCAGAATACTGTCCTCCTGTCACACCTGAAGGTAACACTGCCACAATACTGTGCTCCTGTCATACCTGAAGATAACACTGCCATAATACTGTGCTCCTGTCATACCTGAAGGTAACACTGCCACAATACTGTGCCCCTGTCATACCTGAAAGGTAACAATGCCACAACACTGTTCTGCTGTCATACCTGAAGGGTAAAACTGCCACAATACTGTGCTCCTGTCATACCTGAAGGGTAACACAGCCACAATACTGTCCGCTGTCACACCTGAAGGTAACACTGCCAGAGTACTGTGCTCCTGTCATACCTGAAGGTAACACTGCCACAATACTGTGCTCCTGTCATACCAGAAGTGTAACACTGCCAGAATACTGTGCTCCTGTCATACATGAAGGTAACACTGCCACAATACTGTGCCCCTGTCATACTTGAAGGGTAACACTGCCACAATACTGTGCTCCTGTCATACCTGAAGGTAACACTGCCACAATACTGTGCACCTGTCATACCTGAAGTTAACACTGCCACAATACTGTCCTCCTATCATACCTGAAGGACAACATTGCCACAGTACTGTGCTCCTGTCACACCTGAAGGGTAACACTGCCACAATACTGTGCTCCTGTCATACCTGAAGTGTAACACTGCCACAATACTGTGGCCTGTCATACCTGAAGGGTACCACTGCCACAATAATGTGCTCCTGTCATACCTGAAGCCAACACTGCCACAATACTGTGCTCCTGTCATACCTGAAGGGTACCACTACCACAATACTGTGGGCCTCTCATACCTGAAGGGAAACACTGCCACAATACTTTGCTCCAGTCATACCTGAAGGGTATCATGGCCACAGTACTGTGCTCCTGTCATACCTGAAGGGTACCACTACAACAATACTGTGGGCCTCTCATACCTGAAGGGAAACACTGCCACAATACTTTGCTCCAGTCATACCTGAAGGGTATCATGGCCACAATACTGTGCTCCCTTCATACCTGAAGCCAACACTGCCATAATACTGTGCTCCTGTCATACCTGAAGGTAACACTGCCACAATACTGTGCTCCTGTCATACCTGAAGGGTAACACTGCCACAATACTGTGCTCCTGTCATACCGGAAGGGTAACACTGCCACAATACTGTGCTCCTGTCATACCTGAAGGGTAACAATGCCACAACACTGTGCTCCTGTCATACCTGAAGGTAACACTGCCACAATACTGTGTTCCTGTCATACCTGAAGGGTAACACTGCCACAATACTGTGCTCATGTCATACCTGAAGGTAAGACTGCCATAATGCTGTGCTCCTGTCATACCTGAAGGGTAACAATGCCACAACACTGTGCCCCTGTCATACCTGAAGGGTAACACTGCCACAACACTGTGTCCTGTCATAACAGAAGTGTAACACTGCCACAATACTGTGCTCCTGTCATACCTGAAGGGTAACAATGCCACGACACTGTGCTCCTGTCATACCTGAAGGTAACACTGCCACAATACTGTGTTCCTGTCATACCTGAAGGGTAACACTGCCACAATACTGTGCTCATGTCATACTTGAAGGTAAGACTGCCATAATGCTGTGCTCCTGTCATACCTGAAGGGTAACAATGCCACAACACTGTGCCCCTGTCATACCTGAAGGGTAACACTGCCACAATACTGTGCTCCTGTCATACCGGAAGGGTAACACTGCCACAATACTGTGCTCCTGTCATACCTGAAGGTAACACTGCCACAATACTGTGCTCCTGTCATACCTGAAGGGTAACACTGCCACAATACTGTGCTCCTGTCATACCGGAAGGGTAACACTGCCACAATACTGTGCTCCTGTCATACCTGAAGGGTAACAATGCCACAACACTGTGCTCCTGTCATACCTGAAGGTAACACTGCCACAATACTGTGTTCCTGTCATACCTGAAGGGTAACACTGCCACAATACTGTGCTCATGTCATACCTGAAGGTAAGACTGCCATAATGCTGTGCTCCTGTCATACCTGAAGGGTAACAATGCCACAACACTGTGCCCCTGTCATACCTGAAGGGTAACACTGCCACAACACTGTGTCCTGTCATAACAGAAGTGTAACACTGCCACAATACTGTGCTCCTGTCATACCTGAAGGGTAACAATGCCACGACACTGTGCTCCTGTCATACCTGAAGGTAACACTGCCACAATACTGTGTTCCTGTCATACCTGAAGGGTAACACTGCCACAATACTGTGCTCATGTCATACTTGAAGGTAAGACTGCCATAATGCTGTGCTCCTGTCATACCTGAAGGGTAACAATGCCACAACACTGTGCCCCTGTCATACCTGAAGGGTAACACTGCCACAATACTGTGCTCCTGTCATACCTGAAGGGTAACAATGCCACGACACTGTGCTCCTGTCATACCTAAAGGTAACACTGACACAATACTGTGCTCCTGTCATCCCTGAAGGTAACACTGCCACAGTGCTGAGCTCCTGTCATACCAGAAGGGTAACACTGCCACGATACTGTGCTCCTGTCATACCTGAAGGTAACACTGCCACAATACTGCGCTCCTGTCATGCCTGAAGGTAACACTGCCACAATACTGTGCTCCTGTCATACCTGAAGGTAACACTGCCACAATACTGTCCTCCTGTCATGTCTGAAGGGTAACACAGCCACAATACTGTTCTCTTGTCATTCCTGAAGGTACCACTGCCACAATACTGTCCTCCTGTCCTACCTGAAGGTAACACTGCACCAGTACTGTGTTCCTGTCTTACCTGAAGGTAACACTGCCACAATACTGCGCTCCTGTCATACCTGAAGGGTAACACTGCCACAACACTGTGCTCCTGTCAAACCTGAAGGTAACACTGCCACAACACTGTGCTCCTGTCATATCTGAAGGGTAACACTGCCACAATACTGTGCTCCTGTCATACCTGAAGGTAACACTGCCAGAATACTGTGCTCCTGTCTTACATGAAGGTAACACTGCCACAATACTGTGCCCCTGTCATACTTGAAGGGTAACACTGCCACAATACTGTGCTCCTGTCATACCTGAAGGTAACACTGCCACAATACTGTGCACCTGTCATACCTGAAGTTAACACTGCCACAATACTGTCCTCCTATCATACCTGAAGGACAACATTGCCACAGTACTGTGCTCCTGTCACACCTGAAGGGTAACACTGCCACAATACTGTGCTCCTGTCATACCTGAAGTGTAGCACTGCCACAATACTGTGGCCTGTCATACCTGAAGGGTACCACTGCCACAATACTGTGCTCCTGTCATACCTGAAGCCAACACTGCCACAATACTGTGCTCCTGTCATACCTGAAGGGTACCACTACCACAATACTGTGGGCCTCTCATACCTGAAGGGAAACACTGCCACAATACTTTGCTCCAGTCATACCTGAAGGGTATCATGGCCACAGTACTGTGCTCCTGTCATACCTGAAGGGTACCACTACAACAATACTGTGGGCCTCTCATACCTGAAGGGAAACACTGCCACAATACTTTGCTCCAGTCATACCTGAAGGGTATCATGGCCACAATACTGTGCTCCCTTCATACCTGAAGCCAACACTGCCATAATACTGTGCTCCTGTCATACCTGAAGGTAACACTGCCACAATACTGTGCTCCTGTCATACCTGAAGGGTAACACTGCCACAATACTGTGCTCCTGTCATACTGGAAGGGTAACACTGCCACAATACTGTGCTCCTGTCATACCTGAAGGGTAACAATGCCACAACACTGTGCTCCTGTCATACCTGAAGGTAACACTGCCACAATACTGTGTTCCTGTCATACCTGAAGGGTAACACTGCCACAATACTGTGCTCATGTCATACCTGAAGGTAAGACTGCCATAATGCTGTGCTCCTGTCATACCTGAAGGGTAACAATGCCACAACACTGTGCCCCTGTCATACCTGAAGGGTAACACTGCCACAATACTGTGCTCCTGTCATACCTGAAGGGTAACAATGCCACGTCACTGTGCTCCTGTCATACCTGAAGGTAACACTGCCACAATACTGTGTTCCTGTCATACCTGAAGGGTAACACTGCCACAATACTGTGCTCATGTCATACCTGAAGGTAAGACTGCCATAATGCTGTGCTCCTGTCATACCTGAAGGGTAACAATGACACAACACTGTGCCCCTGTCATACCTGAAGGGTAACACTGCCACAACACTGTGTCCTGTCATAACGGAAGTGTAACACTGCCACAACACTGTGCTCCTGTCATACCTAAAGGTAACACTGACACAATACTGTGCTCCTGTCATCCCTGAAGGTAACACTGCCACAGTGCTGAGCTCCTGTCATACCAGAAGGGTAACACTGCCACGATACTGTGCTCCTGTCATACCTGAAGGTAACACTGCCACAATAATGCGCTCCTGTCATGCCTGAAGGTAACACTGCCACAATACTGTGCTCCTGTCATACCTGAAGGTAACACTGCCACAATACTGTCCTCCTGTCATGTCTGAAGGGTAACACTGCCACAATACTGTTCTCTTGTCATACCTGAAGGTACCACTGCCACAATACTGTCCTCCTGTCCTACCTGAAGGTAACACTGCACCAGTACTGTGTTCCTGTCTTACCTGAAGGTAACACTGCCACAATACTGCACTCCTGTCATACCTGAAGGGTAACACTGCCACAACACTGTGCTCCTGTCAAACCTGAAGGTAACACTGCCACAACACTGTGCTCCTGTCATATCTGAAGGGTAACACTGCCACAATACTGTGCTCCTGTCATACCTGAAGGTAACACTGCCACAATACTGTGCTCCTGTCATACCTGAAGGTAACACTGCCACAATACTGTCCTCCTGTCATGTCTGAAGGGTAACACTGCCACAATACTGTTTTCTTGTCATACCTGAAGGTACCACTGCCACAATACTGTCCTCCTGTCCTACCTGAAGGTAACACTGCACCAGTACTGTGTTCCTGTCTTACCTGAAGGTAACACTGCTACAATACTGTGCTCCTGTCATACCTGAAGGGTAACACTGCCACAACACTGTGCTCCTGTCAAACCTGAAGGTAACAATGCCACAGTACTGTGCTCCTGTCATGCCTGAAGTGTAACATGGCCACAATACTGTGCTCCTGTCATACTTGAAGGTAGCCTTGCCACAATACTGTGCTCTTGTCATACCATAAGGGCAACACTGCCACAATACTGTGCTCCTGATTAATATGCTGACTGCTTTGGATCCCCTAAACACCTGCATAACTTTAAACACCCCCAAATTTCACTACTTCCTAATGACAGTTTTGGCTAGCACCCTATCCACAGCACTCAGAGCTAACCTTAACCCCCCAAACTCACTTCTTCCCAGTGACAGTCTTAGCTAGTACCCTAGCCAACTGCATCATCTCCTTCCACAAGCATAGTAATCCCCGTCACTGTCATTGACCTAGGAAATGAAAAACTCCTTCTCAAACACCCCCCACTACCAAAGCACTAAAACTTACCTAGCTGTCACTACTCATGGTTACTGCACCCACTTACCCACTACAACAGTCAGTGTTCCCCACATGCTCTGCCACTGCAAGCCACAACACTACCCCTGATCCATAGCATATATTTAACTCCCCACAGATGGCAAACATTTGGCCCCATCCTTTATTTTGTTGTGGTCCTCTCCCTGTAGTTAATGATCACGCAGAAAGCCACACTGCCTGACTAGCAAACCCCCACTCTGTGAAATCCAGTGCTGAGCTACCCTGAACTTAGTGACATGATGTATGAAGCCAATGTGCAACCCCCCACATCTAAAGCTTCCCAAGAAAGTCCCATCTGGGTACCGGTAGTATCTGCATGAACACAAATCCCTAGTGACATGATGGATGACGCCACTGTGCAAACCATCCCATCTAAAGCTTCCCAACGAAGTCTCCTCCAGGTACTGGTAGTATCTGCATGAACACAAATCCCTAGTGACATGCTGCATGAAGCCACTGTGCAAACCCTCCCATCTAAAGCTTCCTAACAAAGTCCCATCCAGGTACCGGTAGTATCTGCATGAAGACAAATCCCTAGTGACATGATATATGAAGTCACTGTGCAATCTCCCCATATCTAAAGCTTCCCAACAAAGTCCCATCCAGGTACTGGTAATATTTGCATGAACACAAATCCCTAGTGACATGATGTATGAAGCCACTATGCAAACCCTCCCATCTAACTCTTCCCAACAAAGTCCCATCCAGGTACCGGTAGTATCTGCATGAAGACAAATCCCTAGTGACATGATGTATGAAGCCACTGTGCAAACCCTCCCATCTAAAGCTTCCCAACAAAGTACCATCCAGGTACCAGTAGTATCTGCATAAACACAAATATCTACCCAAATTTCCCAGCTAATATCTTCCTTCAGTGCTAAGCAATTACTTCATGCAAAACGGCAATGTAGCCCTCAATTCACTCCTGCTGCTCCATGCAGAAAATCAGAAACATTACTTTGCATCTGCTGGACTCCTTCCTGCAACTTCTACTCAAGCCAAGAACCTTTGCTCTATCCCATCTACCTTATCTTCATCTTCTGTTGTCAGTGGGCCCACTGCTGGAAAAATCTGACCTCGATGTGTACTGTTCCAGTGGTCAGCACCTCCACTGCAGCCTCATCCTTACCTGTAGAGTCCACTTCCCTCAGGCCACTAAATGCTGCAACTCTGCACTTTTGCCATCTACAAAATAAGAGACAACTGTAACTTTGTATGAATTCCTTCTCTTCTAGACATTAGGAAGTCCTAGACAATGTATTGCAGTGATGTACCTCCCCTACTTAATGTGGAGCTATCAAATCCTGAAAGATCCATCTATACACCGCATCAATTTGTTCCCACCCTGATTTCTATCCAGAATCACCCACACACAGATCCCCATGACATGTCAACTATCAATTTAATAACTACCTTCTTTATAAGGCTCCAACCCTAATTCCATAATACAAAGTCAAATTTTATCAGAAAGCAGCCGTTTTCAGGGAGACTATGGAGATGTGGTTTGAACTTAGGTGATGCTTCCGCACACCTAAGACATTTTACTGAAGGGGTCACTTGGAGAAATGTATCATGTCAGTGCTTCTGCATACCTGGATATATTAATGGGGGGTTACTTGTGTGAATGTTTCATTTTGGTGCTTATGCACAGCAATAAATGTTACTGAAGAGGTTGCTGGAGAAAATAATTAATTTGTGTGTCAGGAAGTAACTACTCTTTACAACATTTCTCATTTGCTCTAATTTTTAAGGCCTTTTGCATGAGAATAAATGGCCTCTGTGCATCTCACTTTTGCTACGGTCAAGAGTAAGCATCAGGAATACCCATATCGCACTTCTGCAAGTGACTACGTATATCAGTCTTTAAGTCTTATTTTTGTCAAGAAATCACTTTTTAGAGAAAGATATGCTCCTAGGGCCTCAAAAAAAGTAGAAATAAAAATCATCCAGCATTCTGTTTCACTTCCTTGCACAAGACACTGAAAGCTATTAAATCAAATGCATTTCATACATAATTTAGCAATGAAATGCACTCCCAGACTACATGCTGGTTAAGCCAGACCTCACAAACACCATTCAATATGCTAATACACAATCACAGGAAATATTAGTAATTGGCAATACATGCAAATACGCTCTGTCTGTGTGGCTGTAAATAAATCAGTCTTTACCACATCATCCGGCTACAAGCATCTATACTAAAGCCTATGTTGTGTTAATTGTACCTTGCATAATTTTTGTCTTTTGTCCCTTTACCTTATGATATTGCTTCAGCGATAATAATCCAGGTTATTGTGCTAAATATCAATATGTTTCTCTTGATGTTCTATAATACAGTTAATTTGTTCTCAGTTGCTTCAGCCTCTCCTCATACGACAGTTCAGATTTTTTTTTTTTATTTGCCTATTTCTCCATTTTGTGTTACTAGCAAATCAAACTATTTCTATATTCCTATATAAAGTAATCAATTTGATCCACAGACCTCATCAACTGGGAGACCCATAAATCTCAAAGAACAATTTATTCTTAGGAAATCTCCTTCCTAAATAAAAACACACACTGTTTGCATCTTGCACAATTTTAAGCCTTTTATGGGTTGTTATGTTTTGCTATACTATTACTACCTCTCCAAAATGTATTCTTCATAACCTCACAAGACCTACAACACTCCGCCCACCCGCTGAGCATACAACGCGGTGAGGTGCCAAAACACCAACTGCACACCCAGACCACAGCACCTCCGGCCATACAACCAAAGTACATTGCTCCGACAAACTTAGATAGTTGATAATAATTTCCATGGGCATGAGCTATATATGGGAATGAAGTCTGTAACTCAAATATCTGCCATTTCCTGCTTTCAATCCTCAAATGATTGCAGCCAACCACCATTTGACAGAAAACCAGGCTAGACCTCGCAACTCTGCTGTGCCAGAAGTAGAAGAAAAAATATTGCTTGTATAACACAGAAGACTGCTAGTGCAAGCAGTGCCGAAATATGCATTTACCAGAACTGAGACTGAAATGCATGACCTGGTTACCTAGCCTGATCCTATGATAGTCCCACTCTCCACATACAGAGAAAACAAAACAGAAAAATGGCACTAACCTCCCGCTCATTAACGGCTGTAACAGTCTCCACCTCTTTTATAAGAATGTACCTGCGCATGATGGCTCCACAGCCCACAAAAGACAGTGCTAGTTGTAAGCTACCAACAAGCCCAACACTAGAGTAGGCACCAAATGAACCTAGGCAGCAAGTGGTGACAGAAAGGTACCTTACAGTTGCAAACAAGTCAGCACTAAAATGCACCAAGACAGACCACAAACCAACAATGGAACTGAAACACGACCCTAATCCACCAATGAAATAAAAAGCAAATGTAAGCAGTAAAAGGAAACCAGATAGCAGGGGGCAGAAAAATACCGCAGAGCTACAAGTATCCCATAACAAGCATTCAGCACTGCACCTTACACTAAAACAGACCACAAATCAAGCCTCAGATGAAGCATGCTAAACCACCAATTAAAGAATTAAACATAATCCACAACCACAACATCAGCTATCTTAAAATAAAAATGTAGTTTTGCTGTTATAACAGCAGGGACACCCTCAATATCTATGCTATCAACTTGCGACCCGGAAATATTAAAACAGTGTGAACCAGCTTGCACCCTCCGATGTGAAACAATTCCACAAGCCAGACCACTGTCGCCCATTACTAAATGCAATTTGCCAACCCCTCTCCAACAGCCACAGAGAAACACAGCCAGAGTTTTCACATCTAAATCAGGGATGTCTGTGACAATTCGGGAAAACTGAATGGTATACCATGTGGCTGATCACCCAACAAAGCAGTCATTCCCATTCTGACAGAAAGCCAAGATTTATGAAAATGGGCAAAAATTATGAAGCAAACTTCTGGACATTTTATTTTTTTATATATATAATGAAATCAGTACAGCTGAGAGCTAGCCAAGAGGCATGCTCATGCAATATATATAGGGCCTCAGCCTCACAAGTCAATACATTAAACCTGCTCACCATAACGGATGTTAACGCTGCGCAAAATATAAGCTACTGCCACTATCCTTCGTGGAAAACTCTCAACCAATGGAAAACAGCCACTTCAGAAAATGTGTGCCATTTCACATGATCTTACTCTTATTCCACCCACTTATCAAATTAACAGCATTAACATTCCCACAGTATCAATTTTATTAGTTTTTTTTAATTTTTTTTTATTTTGAATCCCTAATACTAGAAGTAATGCTACGTATGGGATATGGTGCAATCTGCAACATCAATGCCATGCTCATGACATTAGTGCACCCCCCATCCCCACCATCACACACATTAACAGGGAGGGGATGAACAAATTTCTTTCTCTTTTTTTTTGAAGTTGCACAAAACCCTGATTTTGTATGAACTTAATCTCTAATTAGCTTATTAACTACTCCAAGTCTCCTGTACTTCAAAAGCTTCATTATTGGGACCTGACATAACAACACCACCCTCCTCCCCCATCGACAAGCCTCCCCAACAGCCCAAACCTCCCCATGCAGGAATTCCCCCAGATAAATGCCAGCTGTACTCATCCAAAACACATGATCCTGCCCCCCAAGTGGAATTGTAGCAACACATAAAAAAAATGACAGGCACAGCCAAGCACACCCTAAATACTTGCTAGCAAGCATTACCCACCTCTTACATAGCCAACTATTCCAAGGCCTACCTGACAACACCAACACCCACAGGTCATCCTGGACGTAGAACCTGCCATAGCAAGTTCACACCAAAATGTGATTCCTTACCCAGTTACCTCTCACAAAACTATTAAGCCCCTCCCTACATTTACCGCACTTCCTCCCAATCATTCTACTTTCCTATTTAACCCTTTCCTCCCCCCAAACTAGCTTTTCCCTTACCCTCCTAAAACCCATTACTATTTCAATCTAACCCCCCACCTGAAGATATCCCTGGACACATTGGTTTGTTACCAAACCTCATTTCTGTCTGTCTTATTATCATCTGCATAAATCACCAATAATCGTATACATTCTCCCATCATTCTCATATCACATATCCCTAGCCTTCCTGGTTTTATTAGTTTTGTTAATGTAAAATTATTATTTTTTTCATATTTTATAAGAATTCCTATTCTAGAATGTCTCATTTCCCACCAACCACACAATTTGCCCCCCCACTGCCTTTATTCTTCTCCTTTTATCTTTGTTACATCTAGAACTTGTAAGCAAAACCATCTATTTTTATTTTTACACCATTCTGCCACCACCAAAGCTCTTCATCCTTTCTAAACTTCTCACATTGTTTGTATCTTTTAGTTTTTGTTTCCTTCTGTCTCATGCCAATTGATTTTTCACTGTCTTTTTCTTGTTCTACTCCTCTTTTTCCACTTCATTTTCTAAAACTGCAAATTTGTTCTCTTCTGGAGTATTAATAGCTGCATTTGGAACTATTAATTCTTCTCTAAGTACCTCTTAATTCCATTCTTCAGTGTTCCACTCCCTCATACAACTTTCTCTTTCAACATTTTCTGTAATAGCATTTTCTACTGTTTGTCTTTCTTCTCAGCTTTCCTCTTCTAATATGGCACAAACCAGAAGTGTCCAAATTCTTAAAATTGTCTACCGAAAGGCTTAGAGATTTTTTGCTGTATGTCCCCTCTCCCTGCATTGGTCACATCTTCATTTGTTACGGTCTTGTACTAAATGATTTTCATTCCCACAATAATCATATGCTTTATGTTGACCCCAGTACCTAGCAATTCCTCTCTTACCATTCACATTTAGTGTACTTGAAATATTTTGAATTTCCCATCCTTAACATCCGTTGTTATCCACACTTCCCAACCCCCCCAGACCATACATTTCTTTCATCATATACATATTTTTTTAATTTCATGCACTCTACTACACAGTGAAAGAAAAAAAAAAACTCATTCTCATCTGTGCCTGAAGTCCTAAACTGCAAATGTATTTTCTTTTTAGCTATAGTCCCATTCCCTGAAATAAATAATGTATTTTCTTTTTAGCTGTAGTCCCATTCCCTGAAATAAATAATGTATTTTCTTTTTAGCTGTAGTCCCATTCCCTGAAATAAATAATGTATTTTCTTTTTAGCTGTAGTCCCATTCCCTGAAATAAATAATGTATTTTCTTTTTAGCTGTAGTCCCATTTTTTAGCTGTAGTCCCATTCCCTGAAATAAATAATGTATTTTCTTTTTAGCTGTAGTCCCATTCCCTGAAATAAATAATATTTCCATTCTGATACTGCATTTCTTTTTTCAGTCTCAGTTGTGTATTTTTCTGCAAGCTAAAGCTTTCACGTCACTTCACAAAAATGTTCAGTTCCCAAATGAATTAATGCTGTTATGTCTTTAGTGTTATCTCCTAGTGGCAAAATAATACTATCTGTGATGTCATACCTGTTCACATTGACATAATTTTACTTTTTTTACTGCATTTGTTTCAAACACTTTTATTGAATTATCACCTGTGACATAGGCAAATTTACATTCATATAAAGGTAATTAAACTATATTAACATAAACATTATACTTCACATATATTATCTATCATATAACCTGTGCAATATTACACAAATTATTCCACTCCTGCCTTTTTTTAAACAAGAAGCATCTTCATTAAACATTCACTTACTACATAGGCAATCATGCATTTATATAAATGAAAACAAACCACACTGACACAATCCTAGTTGCAGGCATTTTACATCACAAACCATACTGACATACTCCCAGTTGCAAACATTATATATCACTTATAATCTACCCAATCTTTCTCACTCAGACATTACATAGCTCATTTAAGTCCTGCTCTTTTCAGGTCTGATTCCTCCCTTGTATGTATTCTTTCCACAATTCCCATTTTTTCCCATGTAGTTTGCTCCTACCCTTTTCTAAAGATCTCAATTCCAGTTGTTTTATCTCTGTTACTATACTCACTATTTCCATTATAGTTGGTTTAGATTCTGATTTCTATTTTCTAGTAATTGCTTTTTTGGCAACCACCATTATTAGACCCAACAAGGCCTTTCCATCTGTAAGCAACTCCCATTCTGTATCATAGCTCAGAAAAATCATCTCCCTCGTGAGACCAATCTGTCCACCCAGCATCTCTAACAGTGCATCCTGCAGGAATCCTTCAAGTTCGCCAACTCACTGCACCCCCAGAAAATATATTCCCAATTACCTCTTTCTTCCCCTTCATACCTCCAACATGTACTGTCTACCAGAGGAAAAATTCACTGGAGTCTACTTGGGGTATAAAAATATTTACGTAAACACTTCCAGGCAAAAATCCTAAATCTTCTAGATTTTGTTGCATACTTGGAAGACATACATATATCCTCCTATTGTTTCTTTGCGAATTGCTAAACCAATCTCTCTTCCCAATCTTTTCTCCCTCTGAGTCTTACAGATATTGTGCAATATTTTATATGCTCTACTAATTATTCCTTTTTAATGGCAGCTTCTGTTCTAGATTCTACTAAAAACTCTACCATTCCTGGTCTTTCATTTAGGACCCCCATATTTCTTTCTCTTTGCCTATATTCTGATATCAATCCTTGAGAGGGAAGGTAATCTCTAACCTGCAGCTAAATAAATTCTTGGCCTCTTCCCATTCTATTATCTTTCCCTCCCTAGTTATTTGCTCCCAATACCTTGGTTCCTTAGTTCAATAAATTCCAGCCCCCTCTTACCTACTGTCTGTATCCCTAATTGCAGTCATCCCTATCGGCAGAATTTCCTTTCTCCATTCCCATGATGGTTTAGTTCTCAGAATACTTTCTGCCACTTTATGGACATATTATTCTGCATGATTATTGTTATTCTTATTAAAAACCTGCATCCAAAATCCTAATCTCTCCTTCTTTCGTGAGCTTCCCCTGTGTTTCATCATCATCACTTTTCACTTAGAATTATAGTTTTCTACTTGTGCTATGTATAGGAGTCTTAACTGTGTAGCTCTGAAATACCCCTTCAAATTGGGTAATGCCAATCCGCCCTGTTCGACTGGAAAAATCAGCTTATCCCACTTGACTGTTGCTGTCATCCCCTCCCAGATAAAGTCCTTCAGCTCTTTATTAATTGCTACCCACAACTTCACTTCCTGACCTGTGTGTAAGAGTCTCTACTTAAAGACAACCCGGACGTATTCCGACACACACAATCGCGGCAGAAAAAAAAAAACACAACACAAAAACCCGAATGCGCGACACATACTGAACACCAACACACCGGCCACACAACACACTAAACACACACACTTACACTTCTAGCTGATAAACATATGCCTGACCTGTGTGTAAGACTAATGGGACTAAAAACATTTTAACTGCTTGTAACTTGCTATCCATATCCATAAAACAAACTTCCATTTTCTCAGTATTTGTATTACCTTTTGTTTAGTCTCTTCCCACATATCCTTAGCTGCCACACCAGAATAATTTTTAATCCATACTCCTAAATATTTAATTTTATCATGTCCTCATAAATATTGGTATTCCTGAACCAGTTAATGTGCGGGTGCATAATTTACCGCTACTGCCTTTGTTTTAGCTTCATTAATTTTGTATTCTGAAAAGATCTAAAACTGTTGTCTCAAAATGTTCCACAGCACTGTAATGTCTTTTTCTAGTTTTGTCAAGTACAAAATATCATCTGCAAATAAAGCCAGCTTTTCTTGACTACCATACCAATTATATCCCTGAATTTCTGAGTCCCTTATTTTCTTTGCCAATGGTTCTAAATATAATGCAAATAATAAACGGGAAAGAGGACACCCCTGCCTGGTTCCTCTGCTCAAGCAGAAATGATCAGAGGACCCCACCCACTCTAATTTTCACCTCAGATCACTCATATATTCTCCTAATCAACTTTATAATTTTTTGAGGAAATGCAAACGCTTCCATTGTCCTGTTCATAACGTCCCAGCTTACTCTGTCAAATGCTTTCTCTGCATCAAGACCTACCAACAGGGGTATTTTCTTACATTCTGCTTCCCTCTGGATCATCAATGATCTGTTAATGTTGTCAAATGTTTGCTTCTCCTCCACAAAATCACACTGAACCACATCTGTTGGTTTTTGTCATACTTTTGCCATTTTTGTAGCCACTATAGCCACAAACACCTTATAATCATGGTTTAGTATTGAAATGGGCCTGTATGAAACTGGATCTGATGGATCTTTACCCTCTTTAGGTATTACAGCCACCACTGTTTTCTTCCAGGATGCTGGTACTTCTCTTCCTCTTAAGATATTGTTAAACCAAACCTTCCAGAACTTTACTATTTTTTCCCTTCCTGGCTTCCAAACTTCCTCAGGAATACCATCTATTCCTGGGGACCTTCCTGTAGATTGGTTATGCATCACAATTTTTATCTCGTCTCCTCCTATTCAGCCTCATCTACCTCTAACCTTGGTATAGTTAATTCTTCCATAAACATTTCCATTTGCATCTTGTCTTGATTTACATATTTCTCTGCTTTATAGATACTCACAGAATTTCTGAAATATTTCTAATACCTCTACAGGTTCTCTTATTACCTTCCTTGTTACAGGCTCCCTATGTTTGGAGACGGCCCTTTCTACTTTTTGTTGCCTGAGTCATTGTGCTAAAAGTTTTTGTGCTCTAGTGTTATTATCAAAAACAGTTGCTTAACAGCAATCTTTCTAAGTTTGTGCATATTATTGAAGTAATCCCTTATTTTCTGCCTAGCATTCTACAGTTGATTCCCTTCTTGTTCTGTGAGATTCCCCCATTCAGCAATACTTTCACATTTGTCAGTCCCTGTAAATAATTATGACTTATTAACCATAGCTCCCTTTCTTTCATTTTAAACTCCACATTCCTTTTATCCCACTCCCTATATTGTCAGAAGAAACGTTTGTCCTCTCTAACAGCTTCTGAATAATCTCCATTACCCACTCCTTAAATTCCTCTCTTCTCAACGAGTAGCTGGGAAAGCACCAATGACTCATTTTGTTTTCATTGCCCTGTGTTTTTATTTTAGCTATTACTGATGCATGATCTGAAATAATTATTGAGTGAGTATCAAGGCCTTCAATTAAATGCACATGTTCCTGTGAAATGTAAATTCTGTCTAGCCTAGCACAGTTTTTATATCTTGGGGAATAATTGTAAATTCACTCCAAACTCCTATTACTGAATTCACATCTTCCATTACAAATGTTTTCATAAATTTCTTCAAAATTCTGCCCTCATTTGTTATATTTTCCCTTATGGGCCACCCAGGCACATCCCCACTGCTGCAAATCAAGTCCCATGCCCCACCTGTAATTAATATTCCCTGCTGAAAACTGATTATTTCTTCCACAATTTTCTTAAGCTCCATTACAGCAGTTTTAGGTGGAATGTAAATACATGCCAGTGCAATCCTCCTCCCTTGCCCCTTAGCACTACAAATCTGCCATTATTATCTTTTTATCTTCTTCTATCACTATCAGAGCTCCTCCTGCAATTAATATAAGTGCTCCTCTTTTCCTTTGTCCCAGGTATTCTGATGAATAACCACCCTGTAACCCTTTCTTTATCAAATTCACATGTTCAGTTCTTTCTAACTGTGTCTCCTGTAACATAGTTATTTGCACTCTACATTTTTAATATAGTTCACTACTCTTTCTCGTTTGTATTTATCCGTGAGGCTATTTACATTTAAAGACATTAAAGAAGCCATCATTGTATTCAAAAGTTATTATTTCCACCTTTTATGTATAACACCTTTTTTGTTAAATGTCTAGTTCCAGCTTTTGTGTTACATGCACACACTGTTCTGCAGGTTGAACTTTTATACAGTTGTTTCTTGTCATATACATTTGAGCCTGTGTCATGTCTTAAAAATGTTTGTTTTATTGAAAGCTCTCAAACAAAAAAAATAAACATATCCCCAATACTCCCTAAACCTATTATCTTAATACTAACACACAAAACTATGTACACCTTGAAATATTGAAGTTTTACCCTCCTAATAGCAGTTAGTAGTAGAAAGCCACCATCTTTTGACTTAGATTTTCTGCCTTGCTTCATAGGAATCCTCAGTAGTGTACTTGCATTCCCCTCAGCAAAAGTTTCATCCTGTGTCTTGGCCAACCTCCAATCAACCTAAGGCTGTCTTGTTGCCCTGCACTGTGAAACCCTGTATCGGTGGAACACTAAAGTGCTTTCAGCTACACTAGTTCCCCTCAGCAAAAGTTTCATCCTGTGTCTTGGCCAACCTCCAGTCAACTCAAGGCTGTCTCGCTGCCCTGCACTGTGAGACCCTGCATCAGTGGAACAATAAAGTGCTTTCAGTTACACTAGTTCCCCTCAGCAAAAGTTTCATCCTGTGTCTTGGCCAGCTTCCAATCAATCCAAGGCTGCCTCGTTGCCCTGCACTATGAGACCCTGAGTCAGTGGAGCACTAAAGTGCTTTAAAAAGTTATTGTTTCCACCTTTTATGTATAACACCTTTTTTGTTAAATGTCTAGTTCCAGCTTTTGTGTTACATGCACATACTGTTTTGCAGGTTGAACTTTTATACAGTTGTTTCTTGTCATATACATTTGAGACTGTGTCATGTCTTATAAAGCTTTTTGTTTTATTGAAAGCTCTCAAATAAAAAAAAACATACTCCCAATATCCCCTAAACCTATTATCTTAATACTAACACACAAAACTATGTACACCTTGAAATATTGAAGTTTTACCCTCCAAATAGTAGTTAGTAGTAGAAAGGCACCATTATTTGACTTAGCTTTTCTGCCTTGCTTCATAGAAATCCCCAGTAGTGTACTTGCATTCCCTTCAGCAAAAGTTTCATCCTGTGTCTTGGCCAGCTTCCAATCAACCCAAGGCTGTCTCATTGCCTTGCACAGTGACACCCTGCATTGGTGGAACACTAAAGTGCTTTCAGCCACACTAGTTCCCCTCAGCAAAAGTTTCATTATGTGTCTTGGCCAACTTCCAATCAAACCAAGGCTGTCTCATTGCCTTGCACAGTGAAACCCTGCATTGGTGGAACACTAAAGTGCTTTCAGCCACACTAGTTCTCCTCAGCAAAAGTTTCATCCTGTGTCTTGGCCAACTTCCAATCAAACTAAGGCTGCTCTCAGGAAAAGTTTCATCCTGTGTCTTGGCCAACCTCCAGTCAACCCAAGGCTATCTCATTACCCTTCAGTGTGAGACCCCGCATTGATGGAACACTAACATGCTTAGAGCTACACTAGTTCCGCTAAGCAAAAGTTTCATCCTGTCTTGGCCAACTTCCAATCAATCCAAGGCCATCTTGTTGCCCTGCACTTTGAAACCCTGCATTGGTGGAACACTAAAGTGCTTTCAGCTACACTAGTTCCCCTCAGCAAAAGTTTCATCCTGTGCCTTGGCCAACCTCCAATCAACCCAAAGCTGTCTTGTTGCCCTGCACTGTGAGACCTTGCATCGGTGGAATACTAAAGTGCTTTCAGCTACACTAGTGTATGTTAGAGTTGTATTTAATCTGTCCTGTAAACTGAAGACTCTTTCCCCTTTCACTATATGCGTGCACACTACTGGTCCCCCCCCCCAATTTTTCTCTTCCTATTGTACTCTTAGGTCAATTACTTAAAACTACTTTCTCTTGGAAAAAGTTTACCTATGTACCTGCAGCCCATACTTCAATTGTTTTTCCCTGTAGAAGTGGTGGTCTTTTCACCACACTGTATTAGATTAGTAACATAAGATTTATAGTTATTAGGAAGATACTGCACTACACTGACCTGGAATTGACTTAGCTTGGTTTTCCTGTTTTCTTTTTAGCAGCTGGCCTAGTCCAGTTTTACTGACTCAAAACCTTGTATTATTTTGTGTCTACCCCCTCCCCCACCTTGAACCTGCACAGCTCCCTCCCAATCCTGCTTAATTACGGAGGTATCAAAAAACCTGATGGAAAAAGGCACCATCTTTTGACTTAGCTTTTCTGCCTTGCTTTATAGGAATCCCCAGTAGTGCGCCCGCAGGTAAGTACTACCTGGTATTGGTTTTGTTTGTGATTCTTATTCCTGTTTGTCAAAGTTCATCCTAAGGGGATCCTGCAGTGCTTCTGTAACCACTCTGCCTCCCCAAGAACTAACTTTAAGCATGTATGTACCCTATTGTAAAGTAAAAATATATCCTATACCTATCACTGTTGTTTATTAACCCTGCATGCATTCGCGAGCAGTCTATCAGGGATTTTATCTCCCTTTACTCTCCTAGGCTCTTTCCCCCTCCTCTGAGTGCTCATCGCTTAGCATTGTACATTAGGCCACCGGGTGGCATTGTTCAACCACTACCTATCTTTTAATACCAGCCAAAAGCACTGTAACTGTTCTATTACTTTACCACTGCCCTATTTTAGCCCTAGTAATACTTACTATATTCTACTAAACTGCTACTGTCCTGTTTTCAGCTCCTATCCCCTCTCAGCCCTCTGCATCCTTCTAATTTCACACACACAGTGCCTTATGCCAGTGCCTCCTTATCTCTGAGCTAGTTCTCAGCTTCACTGATAATGTTTCGCTAGCTTTCTTCCTTCTCCTTGGCTCTACCCAGTCCATTTGCCCTGCAGGCTCACTCCACTCCCCTAGTCTGCCCCCAATTCCAACCCAGCTCTACTACTCTTACTAATATTTCAACACTCCCCAACCACTCAAGACAACCATCCAGTCAAAGCCTTCCCCCTTTACCCCTCCATCTTTTCACCCACAGTTAACCATCCACAATTAAAGCCTTCCCCCCTTTACCCCTCCTCCTTTCACCCAGAGTAATTAAATACATTACTAATTAAATACATCACTCTTCCACTGCCCCCTCTAACCCCACACCTCTTCTTTCCAACTACAAATCCTCCCATAATAAACTACCTTTTTCTAACCATGCTTTCCTTACTGTTCCTAACACTGAACTCCCATCCCCCTCGTACTACTCCTAACAACTTTATACCATGCCAGCTCCTATACCTCCAATCAGTTTCCACTCTGTACCCCTTACCATACTCCCACACAAAACCATCTGCTCCCTCATACAAGTAATCATTTCTTTTCTATCTCCTCCTCTCTGTTTCAGCTCAACCCTCGGCACCTTTTTACTCCTAAAATTATTTCCACTACTGCAAAGGCACTTACTCTTAAACAAATACTAGACCATTCAGAATACCCTAAATCCAAACCAAAACACACTAAAATAACTTCCTTCAATAACCTCGTCTTAGCTGGAGGCATTCACCCCAACCCCGGACCTAACCTACCCACAAATAAGAATTATCCTCCCCCTTCTTCTAACCTTTCATCCTCCTACAATACACTTAAATTTTTCACACTCAATGCCCAGAGTCTCAGCAACAAACCACATCAGTTTCAGTCATGGCTAAGTCATAACCAACCTGACAGTGTAGCCATCTCTGAAACTTGGCTCAAACTCCACATCACTGACTCTGAAATCTTACCCTCTGGATTTCACACTTAGATGTGACCGCCCAAAGAAAAAAGGTGGAGGCGTTGCATTAATCTATTCCAATCTACTTACCTTAATTCCCCTACCAGACCCCATTCCTAAATTCACCAGTGCAGAACTAACAGTCGGTCTATTAAAAATGAATAATCACAAAAGTCTCTGCATCATCGCCCTTTATATCCCACCCGGAAATAACATCTCAACCCTTGAAATAAATAAATAATAGAAACAATGGACACACTCTAATGGGCCTCAGCTGAAATTAACCTTGAAACTTACATATTATGTGATGTAAACATCGACTGGAATAAAACAGTCCCATACCCTTCCTGTCCATTAACCTTTTTAACTTTACTCAAGTAACCCACTCCATCACCACACCCAATAAAACAAATCCCCCAGGATCTACTCTTGACTAGATCTTAGTCACCCATCCAAATAAAATTACCAACTCTGGCACCATCCCTGACTCTATTAGTGACCACCTCCCAGCTTTCATTTACCGTGCAGCCACTTCCCATCCACACCAATATATTCAGACCTGCAGCCTTAGTAAATTTGACCCCAAAACCTTCTCTAACTATCTCAAACAAATGAATTGGAACATTCTAAAAACCCTTCCACTTGATAAAGCCATAGACCACTTTAATTCTACTTTCCTAGATGCTCTAAATTCTCCAGCTCCACCAAGGAAAAAAAGAACAAAAACTATAAGTGCCCCTAGGCTCCCTAGCTCTACCAAGGAAAAAAAGAATAAAAACTATAACTGTCCCTTGACTAACCAAAGAAACAAAGCAAATTATGCATCAAAGAGACAAATCTTGAAAGCTTTAGCAAAAGAATAAACTTCCCGAAACCCTTCTCCAATATACACACCTCCATAACTTTGCAAAAAAACAAATCTTCAAAGACAAAAAAATCCTACTACACTAAGCTCCAATCCAACCATACCCAAAACCCTAGGCTTTTTTGGAACTCCATAAACTCACTCCTCAACCCAGGCTCCAAAAATAACCCCTGCCCGGACCCAAGTAAATCTGACCTCGAATTAGCCTCACTATTCAACTCTTTCTTTACAGAGTCAATATCTGACCCAACGAAAACTTTTCTCAACAATGACCTACCTCTCTTACATTCCACCTCATCTAGGTCCCCAAATAATTTCCCCCCTATATTTGAGTTTAAACCTGTCTCCACTAACTACATAAAAATACTTATATCCAAACTTAAACCCTGCTCCAATGCACCTGACAACATCCCCTCTTCCTTTCTCAAGTCTGCTACCAATGGTATAGCTCTCCCAATTAGTATCCTAATTAATAGATCCATAAAGGAATCCTAAGTCCCTAAACTCTGGCATTCCGCTTTTATTCTTCTTCTCCACAAGGGTGGCAAAAACACTAACATTTCAAACTTCCACCCTATAGCTCTTCTCTCTCCAATCTCCAAAATCCTAGAAAAATGCATCCACCTCCAACTTATGCCTTTTCTGACTAAAAACCATTTGAATTTGTTAAAATGTATTTGCACAATATTTTTCCACTATGGGCAATATTGCTCATGCTTTGATATGTATTTGTACTTGTACTTTTATTTTTATTGGACTGCTTTTACTGTAATCTGTTTCATGGAGCTTTTCTCCCCAGGCCTTCACTGAAAACAGAAAACGGGCTCTCTGGGCCCAGTGGACTTCCCCCGGTAATCAAACTGGAAATAAATAAATAAATAATAGAAACAAAAGTCCTAAACTGACAGTCACACTCACAAACTTGATTTAACCTAATAGAAAGATCATCCATAATAAGATGCATGATGTAGCCTGTGCTTTTACTAAGTGCTGATTGGTTTTGTCTTCTCTTTATAGCTCTCCCAGCTGGGAAAACATTAACTACCTTGGGAAAGCTCCTGAATGCTTTCAGAGAACATTATCTACTTTGGGAAAACTCATGAATGCTTTCAGAGAACATCACCTCTTATCCAATTTATCTTTCTTTTTTCCTCAGCCAATCACTCTCCACCAGACTGCAGCCAGCTTCTCTTTATCAGATTGTTTCCACAGAAACATGAAAACCAGCAGCAGAATTGTTACTGAGCTTACACTATTTGCTAGAAAAAAGGCCTCAAAATATTCCATGTTCTTTTTCATTTATTTGCTCTCTTTTAAAACTTGTTAATAAATCAATCTAAGATCTTTAATTCAGTCATTTCCTCATGCAAGAATGAGAAAAAAAAACACATTAATTTTTTGTTTATCACACTTTTTAAACAGTTTTTTTAGTAATTTGCAGTGCCTACATTTTTAAAACTGAACAAGAAGAGAGAGAGAAGGGAGAAAGAAAAGAAAGAAAGATCAGCACCAGATTACAATCCCCATTACACTTAAAAATAACGGAAACAAATTTACTTTTTAGCAAATAAAGAATACCACATGCCACAAAACTGGCACTATTTAAGAAAAAAAATCTTTACTGACAGTTAACATTCTCTCTCCTTTTGCCCTCCCCAAAGCACTTTTCTGAACATTAATGACAGGAAGTAGGGCATATGCGTTAGAGTCCCCCACAAGTCCAACATACTCTGAAACAGCCCAATACTTCTAGATTTTCTTGTTCTGTCATATTTCACAAATATAATTATTGCATTGTAATCCCATATTAAGTTACTGGTTTTATTACTGTTTATCTCTGAAATCCTGTCTCTGCTTCATTTCCAATGTACTCTTGATTTTTTTAGTCAACTCTTGTGCTCCCTTCCTTCTCTCCAACATTTTCTGTTTAAAATTATGAAAAGGTTTCACAGGTACAGTCCCTCTGTGATCTGTATTACCAGAAGAACAGCAGGCAGAATCTCCTTCTGTTTCACAGCTTAACTTTTGTTGGACAAACATTTGTATTTCCTCCTTAGCATGTACTTCATCAAAAATGATTTTAACCCTTCAGGGAAAATACCTGGATGACAGTTGGGTGCAGCAGTTTGAATCTCACACCTGCATCTCGACATTCCCTAAAAAGTGGAATAAATGTGCTCCTCTTCTGTCTGGTATACAATGAGTAATCATTCTCCACAAATACTCTGCTGTCTCCCACTTTTACTACTTTGTCCATCTGCCACATTTTTGTCAGAATCAACTCCTTCTGCTGGTAGGATTGCATATTTACTATTAAAGTTCTAAGTTGCTTTCTTATAGCCAGGTTTGGAGCATACACACAATGTGCCCTTTCAGCTAACAACTCCTGTTGTGGAATATCAGTCCAGTTGCTTATTTATGCTTTCATAAAATGAATGCAGTCTGTTCCTTCCAGCTTCTCTGGTATAGCAGAAAATCTCAGTTTTTTTCCTACGTGCTTTGTCCTCCAATTCTATTATTTTTTGAAACATCTCTTTCTGAGCAGTCTCATATTCAGCCAGCCTTTTCTTTATTTTGACATATGATTTTTGAAGCTGTATAATCTCATCTGAATATCTGTTTAAAGCTTCTTCCACTTTATTCCAGCATTTTGTTGTTTATGTTGATATACTCCATCAGTGTTTTGTTTATTTTAACTAGGTTTGTATGCAGTTGTCTTACATAATTTTGTAGGTTACTGGAAGTCATGTCTGGAGATTGCATTGCTTTTTGCTGAACAGCTGCAGTACTCTCCCAGTGCTTGTTTATTCCTTACTTTTTGTAGCTGATTTTTTCTTTATTCCTGGCATCCAGACAGGGCAGTTACTAGACAGTTACTGAACTGTACCCATAAACACACGTCTACTTGCTTTCTCTGCTGAATTTCTGTTTTCACACTGGGAGAGCTAGAAATAAGCTGTTACTCAATTTGCAGCCATCTTGGAAGTCCAACACCACTTTTACTTTTTATTCTTACCACTGGTTGTCTTCTGTGTGGCTGTTGAGAAGCTGAAACTGTTTGTCTCCTCTCAGTTACTTCTTCAATTCTTCCTTGCATTGTTGCATCTGCATAAGTTTTTCTTCCTTGTAACACAAAACTCTTGTTACTGACATAAACTCTGAAAACTGGATACTCCACCAGCTAGGAATACCTCCCATTTTCCCCCTTAACCAGCAGTTGTTTGTGTTTCTAATCGCTCAGTTTCTTCTTCCTGTAACATTATCTCCATGATGTCACTCACCCTAGCTTATTCTCCTTCCTTTGACTCTGCCTGGTTCATCCAATTTATCAGCACTTGTCTCCAGTCCTCCATTTTGCGACTCTGTAAGAGTTAGTTCATCTTTTCCTCCTTCCCCCTTCCTTCAGTAACTTTTCTTCTGCTCCCCTCTCTAGCTCTGCTACATCATGGGAGTCCCAGAACTGCATTAGTAACTCTACAGCACCATCAAGCAGCTCCAGAGAGTAATTCACCTTCTCTCTTCTCAAGAGTAGGGGTCCTTTATTTTAAGAACTATGTATTAAACATTATTTACACTATTTACAATATTTATAATCTTATTCACACAATTCAGTACATTATGTTTTACAAAAAACTTTCTATTATATTTTATGCCTTACTATAAATACACAATTAGTTCTTATCTGACCTTGACTTTATCTTTCCCAACCAAAATCAATCTTTTTTAACGTTTCTGCCAAGTCCCATTTAGCATTATACATTATTTCCTTAATCTTTTGATTCAAAATAATCCAAATAATATTAAACATTTTTCTATCCATTTTGTCAACATATGTGTTGTTTTTTTCCTTTATAAAAGCAATATTCAATCACGTCCATGTTTATATCATCTGCTCCCTGTATACTATTCAAATAATTTTCTTCTCCTAATTTTTTCCATAACTTTACAATTCTATTTATTTATTTTATTTATTTATTTAACATTTGTTAACCAGGAAAGTCATTAAGCCAATTTTCAGCAGAGGCCCTGGGAGAAACGCTCTGGATGCATGTGTTTGTAATGTGGGAGGAAACCGGAACACCCGGAGGAAACTCACACAAATGCAGGGAGGACATGCGGACTCTGCACAGAAGGCACCCCAGCCAAGAATCGAACCAGAGAACCTCGTGCTGTTAGGTGACAATGCTTCTGCTGCACCACTGCACTGTCCATTACATTATATATTACATTAAAAAAACATGTTCTGCAGTTTCTTCTTCACTTATTACATATTTTTTCATTGAGTTTTATAAGGCATATTAGCTTTCACTAGCAATTTCTTTATTGCAAGTCTCCATAAAAAATCGTGACATTCAACTATATTTTTACATCTTTCATTTCTGTCTTTTATAGCACTCTCTATTTTTTTCTAATTCTTTCCATGGATACACATAGAATCATTTTCCCATTATATTTTTATACCGTGTTTTTCTGCCTTTTTTTCCTTGTCTTCTATATTTATTTTCCAATGCACAATGTTTTCTTGATAAATCCTTAAATCCTTTTCCGCTCTCTTTCTCTTTTATATATTTTTTTACCATATCCCATTCTTTATTATAGTTACGTTTTAATGATGCAGTTATTAAATTCTCATTATTATACCATATCCACTTGAGCACTTATATTTAAAGATGCTGCATATACAATAGTGTTAATTAACTCCAGACCTCCTCCTTCTTTTCCTACATATAAAATTCCCCTCTTTACAGGGTTAAATCTGGAACCCCATGTAAAAGAAAATATAATATTCAATATTTTTCTTTCTCATATAATGTTGGCATATTAAACACATCAGTTAAATATACTAATTTTCCAAGAACCACTGAATTCAACAAATAAAGTTTTTCTTAAATGACAACATAAATGTCTTTCCAAAATCAAACATGTACTTGATCTTTCTTATAACATCGTTCCATTGCAAATCTAAAAACCTTCTGCCTACCAGATCTAATCCTTAATATTTCTATTTCCTGCATACTAAATTCACTTTCTCTTTTATTACCCTCATATACAATCCTTTACTTTTCTCTTTATTCAGACTCATACAGATATCTGTAAACACTTATTTAAGTGAAGTATTAACTCATCCATCCCAGGTGTCTGTCTAGATATTAATATAACATCATCAACATAAGATAACATGAAAGGAACTTTAATTTCTTCTCTAGTTACATATCTTACACATTTCATATCTTGATTCAGGATCCGTCAATATGTTCGAAGTTTCACTACTTCGAACCCCACTTCACCGAGTCCACTTGTTCGAAGTAGTGAAACTTCGAACATTGACTTTTGCAGTCACACTACATCGCGGAATGGGAATATTTCCTTTTCCCTGCTGTAGTGTGATCTCGGAGTTGGTATATTTAAGTAGAGGGGTATGGGGGACACAGCCCCCCACATGGGGGTGCAGGGGGGGCTTGCCCCCTGCAAAAATATGTTTTAGTGTTTTTTATTTTTGGGTAGCCCGGGGAACTAGATTTCACCAAAAGTGCACTTTCGTTTAAGTGGACTTTAGCTGAAGTGTAAGGTCTACTGCTATATTTCGAAGAAGTGTATTTTCGATGTAGAGCAGTAGACCCCCTGATTCATACTACTTGTAACCTCATTCATTGGTAGTGCAAATATTATGTTACTAAAAAGGCATCCTTGTCTAATTTCTCTCTTAATGCTAATTTCCTAACTTAACCACCCATTAATCAATAATTTTACATTATTGAATTTATAAGATGTAACATATATATTCATTATTTTTACACATCTTATATTACTTAAATATAGCCCATAGAATTCTATGCTTTACTTAAATCACCTACCATAATTAATAATGAATCCTGACTATTTAATATATCATATATTAATTCTCTAATCACCATTAATACTTCTTGGAATCCTTTCACTTTAATAATATACAAGGTAACCTGTAAAATATGTAAAAGCTTACCTTACATCCCGTTTTGAATAATCTTCATAAAGATTTTATAATCCATATTACTCAATACTATCGGCCTCCAATTCTGAATATCTTTTCTATCACCTTTTTCCATATAAATGTAAATGTCCCATTACATAGTTCCTTTTAAATAAAACATGTGTCCAACCATTCATGTAATACTTTTACAATTCTTTTTTACTATTGTCAAATTCTTATACATCTTGTATTCCATCCCATCCAGTCTTAATGCTGTTTCTAAATTTACTTTCCTTAATATTTTGTTCAATTCTTCTGCCATTATTCTTTCCAATCCTTATTATCTTGATTTCATAGTGCTCTTACCTTCTAGAGCTCCTTTTCTTCTATTCTTTTAATCTGCAAACATTTCTTCAGCACAACCCGCTATTATTCTCATTATACTTTTGATCTCTTAGTAATAAACCCTTTTCTTCCTTCAATTCCCTAATTATGCTGCCTTCTTTCCTTAGTTTACTAAGATACAGAGCTACCTCCTCTTTTTTCCCTGAAGAAAGTATTTGTGTTTCAATAATACATTTTTGATTTTTTTCTTGATTTATCTTACAAATTTCTTTTTCATTTATTTGTAATTATTTTCTTCTAAATTTTCAAATGCGTTTTCACCTATACTGTATTTATTTTTTTAACTTTGTTTCTTTTATCCTTTTGGTAAATTATATGACATTTTTATATTTACTCTTAAAAGCAATACACCATTCTGACCAGTTTATATAGAACTGCCTCATATTAATATGATTTCCCCATAATTCTAACCAAATGTTTCTCATTTTCCTACCCACTCTTTTTCTTTAAGTCTTTTGAAACCTTTACCTATTTTAATAACCTCTTCATTATCTTTTATCTCTATCCAAGTAGCTCTATGATCTGAAAAAAAAAACAGTTTCCACTATGCTGTCTTTCATAATCTGTATTCCTTCAGATATCAAACATAATCTATGTCTGTTCCAAGAACTCCACTAATATGTCCAATTACTATTACAAATGCTCAATTTATAACATCTCATCACTTACATAATTTTTTTAATGTCACCACTTTTTCTTACTTTTCCTTAAATAACATCTCCTACCATCCTACCATAACAATCGTCATATTGCTGCCACATAATTCAACATTTTATTTAACATATTTCCCTTTCTTTGTTTACATTAACATACAAAGCAATTCATCTGTATACCTTCTGTTTCTATCTTACATCAATAATAATTACCCTTCCCATTATTAGTAATGTTATATCCAGAATTTTAACTGCCTTATTTTTTAAAATATCTATCCCAGAGCAAGTATCTTGATCTAAATGCCAAACTATATCATTTCCCCATATAATTTCTGTTTGCAGCCTATATTCTTTTGTTAACAATCTTATATCTTCCAATATTATTATTATATCCATATCCACCACCTTTTACACAATCCTATAATAGTCACACGTTTTAATAACATTTATTGCCAGTATTCTACAATTATCTCTTTTCCTTTTCCAAAGTATACAGTAGAATAAACACAACTTTGTTTTTTTCTTTCATGTTTAACTCTGTACATGTTCTTCTTCGCTCTCGTACCCTTTTACCAATTGAATTCTTATTTCCTTTAACAATTTTCCAGCTGTCGTCTTCATCACTAATTGCAACTCCTTCTGCCATGTTTAACTCCTTTGTAATTTAAAGTCATGTTCTTATTGTTATCTTTTAGTCGTACCGTCTGCTTCTTCCTGCTGCTGTCCCTGCTCTTCTTGGTTTATTTTTTGACTTCTTCTTGAGTGTGTTCCTGTTCCTCTCGCTCTTACATATTTCGCTTTTCTAGCCCATGCACATATGTCCACCCTTGTTACATTCGTAACATTTCACTTCACATTTTTTTGTATCATGTCCTATTTCACCACATAAAAATTTCCTCTTAACACAATTTGTAATCAAACAACCTGGTTTTCCACAGGAAGAAAATATGTTTCTGGTTGACTCCAATATTTCACAACTCCTTTTTGTGCTTCAACATTTATAATACTTAAAATATGCACATTTTTTTTATTTTCCATTCTCAGTATATCATACACATTAGAAATGTCCATTATTTATTGACACATATTACTCAAATGTGTTTTTAAAGTCTCTTTTTCAACTTCAGTCCTAAATTGTTTATTTTCTTCCTCTTTTCTCTATGAAAAGCTTTAAACACATATAAACTCTAAGGGGCACAGTATTTCTTTTTTTCATATTCCTCCCAATTTTTCCATTGTATTTCCATTTTCAAAAATAATGTCACAAACATTTTCTGCACTTGCATAAATAAAGGTTCTTACCTCATTTTGTTTATTTCCTAATGCAGAAATGATATTGCCCCATACCTCATATCTTTACAGTCAATTGTTTTCTTTGCTAAATATTTTTACAGTGTAATCCTGCCTCTGTTTCACTTCTGGCTCCTTTGTGACTCCTTCTTTTCTTCCCCAATGTCTTACTATATCTACATATAGTGTATCTTTCTTTACATCTTCCTTTGTATTTTATCCATTATATCACCACAAGAAACATTCTTTCCACTTTCAGGCTCACTGGCAACCAGTAAATCCTGCAAAATATCATCCTGCAATCCTCTTGATTAGAAGGTTGTAACAACCACTTTATCCCCAACCAAGCTGTTGTCCTCAAACAGTTCCTGCTGGAACCTGGACTCTGAATCTTGTGAAGTACAAATTTCCTTCACTTCTCTCTCTGATCTACCCTGTTTTCTGCCTCCATAGGAAGGCTCAACTGCCTTCCAGAAACCTTCTCCAAACCCCTTTTCTTTTATAGTTTGAAATGGAGTCTTAACTGACTTCATGTCATCATTACTCATCTCCCACTTCTCATCAGGAACCTTATGAACATCCACCAACAAATCATCATATTCTTAATCTCTTCCTGCACCACTGAATTTTCCTAGAAAATATCAAAAACCATTTTTGATCCCATACATAACAAGCTTTCTGCTTCTCTGAGCTGTCTATGTGCCCAGAACTGAATCAGAAAGCATCACAGCAACAAACGTCCCACTTGCCAACAAATCAAGTAGGGGAGGTTTCCCCTGATGTCCTGGTGTCTAGGTCTCTAGCCTAGTGGGTCTCCCCTAAAATGTGGTCACTAGCCTAGTAGGATTAACCTGATAAACAAAGAATACATTAAATTAAAAAATGACAGAGCTGATATGATGAAGTGCTTGAGATAGGTGTCAGAATGGGCACTGAGGAGCAGATAGAAATTCATAGACATTTATAGAAATTCATATAGATAAATAAATGATTACATCAGAGCAGACATGATAACATCAGAGCAGAAGCCAAAGCAGCTTCAGCTGTAGAGAAAGTGAAAAAGAACAGATTATGGTGTTTTAGGCACATATGTAGGAAAGCAGAAGAGGATTTTGTGAAAAAAGAATTGGGGAGACAGGAAGAAGGCAAGCAGAAATGCGGATGCCCAGCCAAGAGATGGATTGATTACATGAGACAAGACCTGCTTCAGGCATGTATGATTGTTAAAGAAGGTAGAAAAGTGACAATATATTGAGAGAGGTGACAAAAGCTGATGCAACCCCCAACCCAGTGTAGATAAAATGGAGAAAAGTGGGTTATAATAATCTGTAACATGGAACCATTATTTGGAAGTTTCTGAACGTTCTCCTGCCATTTGGGTGCATCATCAACCATATCAAGCATAATGAAGCTACAAGATCAGGCACTGTATCCTCCCCCGTGCTTACAAATGTCCACAAATCCCACCTAAACAAACTTGATAGTTGTTATAAAAAATAGCCAAATTTGCTACAACCTCTCCCATCAGAACACATCACTGTGAATGCCTAAAAAAACTCAGTTGCTAGAACTACCACTACTACTTCAACTCAATCAACTATCACTAGCCCACAAAATAATACATAACTCTGAAAACACCCAGCCCTACAAAATCATTTGCAACCCTATACAACTGTCAGGCCCTTGAGGTCTAGCACACAAAACCTCCTCAAAGTAACCAAATATAACAATGAAGCTGGTAAGTCTGTCTGTAGCCACTGTGTAGCAAAAACCTGGAACTCCCTTCCTGCCCACATAACTGACAACAAATCCCCATCACAGTTCAAGAAACTTGTTAAAACTCACTTTTTGAATAACTGACTGTGCTCCTATATCCCCCCTGGCTAATGTCTCATTAGAACACTTCACCTAATTTAAGTAACTCTGCTAAGCCAACCAATCATAGTACTGTACCCACTTAGGACTGTTAATCTACTGCTCATCCCATCTCTCCAGGAGTTAGGGAAAACTACCCCAGCAATGTTGACCTCTCCATAAGCAAATAAAACCAGGAGAAGACATATTGTAAATCAGTTTGTTATCCTTCAAACTAAAATAAATAAATGAGATCAGGAGAATAGACACGGATGACTCCCAACACAGCTCGAACAATAATACTTGAATTGCGAAAAAAACTCCCACAGGTAAATCCACAGGTTTTATTACGATAAAATCTTCCACAGGTTACATCCACATCCACATCCACAGGTTAAGCGCTTTCAACTGCCTAAAACACAGTTTTCGCAATTCAAGTATTATTGTTCGAGCTGTGTTGGGAGTCATCCGTGTCTGTTCTCCTGATCTCATTTATTTATTTTAGTTTGTGGTTTATGCAGTTTGTTATCCTTCTCAACTAAAACCAGGCGAAGACATATAGTAAATCAATTTGTTATCCTTCTCAACTATAGCGAGCATCATCTGCTCTCTCAGAGCCTTATTCTACATCTTTCTGCTTTTACTCTGATAGCAAATCTATCACAGGAATCCAAAACTTAAGAATATCTTCTAAAATGTAATATTATATTGTAGAGAAGAACTATATCCTATCTGTTAGTTAATATGTATGTCAAAGTCTCTTCTATGTAAATTGTATGTCAAAAGTCTGTCCTTAAAACAATGTTTTGTAAAAAAATTGTTCTCTTGGAGCTTTTCTCCCCAGGCCTTCACTGAAAATGGACTTGGAATCTAGTTGGACTCTCCCGGTCAACAAATGTAAAATACAAATAAATAGATAAAATAAATACAGTGCTCCCTTTGGTATTTTTCTTTCCAAATACCTGCAGTAATTGGGGAAACCATAAAGGTTCCTTGCAAAGAAAATTCAAGGTCTTCAAGATCTGTCTTATGCGGACAGACTAAAATCATCATTCTGTACACTGTGTCATACAGACTGCTGAGAGATGACCTGTGCCTTGCATATAGACCCAGCTTTAATGGAAATGCTGCACATTCGCAAGTCAAATGACACAGAGGTCACTTGCTCAAAGGACCTTAACTTGGTATATGACATCAACAGAACTTGCTGGAGAGACAGATTTGTCTCACAGAGGTTGTCCCACCTTTGGAACAAGCTTCCTGTTTATGTTAAACAAAGCCCCTCATTGGCCCTATTTAAGTGTAATTTAAACGATTGGATGGGTAAGCAGAAATTCACTTCAGGGGGTTTTCCTGTGTCCTCTTGGACAGGGGCAATAGGTGCTGATTTTAGTGTCTACTTGAACCAGATACCCTTTGGAACATGGGTTGAACTTGGCTGGGCTTGTAAGGCTGCTGGGGCCATTAGCCTTCTAACATCCTATGATCCTATGAATGCAGATTTTTCAAGTAACACATTAATGAAAGTCTAAAACTAGTATATACTGAGCACTGCTACATTAACATTGGCCAGTTAGTGCTATCACAGTCATTATAGCTACCACTTTCCTCTTACTTCATAATACAATAAATATGTACCTTTATGTTTATTGCAGCTGTTCTGATAAATAATTTGTCTGTGCTGTCCCTGGCCCCTTGTTAAGGATACATGATAAGATGTCAAATGCAAAAACGAGTGAAACCTACACATCTACATTTACTACATTAATGTAATACTTCTCTTCAGTCGTAGAACATAAAATAAAAAATAATAAGTAAAAAATACAATTAAAAAACTTTTTTCCCCAAAGGGCAGCCTTGCAGTCTCACATACCCCTTTACCTAAAGACGCTAACTCCATATTCTGACAAGGACTAGTGTTGATTTGATGGTAATTTCAGCTAGTACCAGTAATAAGATTCAATGCCATTGAAAACTGCTTACAGTGGTATGGAAGGATGTGGCCAAGACTTCCCTTGCACTCCCAGTTTGAGATGAGACCTTCATACCCCCTCGACTTATGTAAACTAATGCCACAGTCATGACCATTGGACCCAACAGTACTTCAGATGCCAATGACCATCAGACTCAACAGTACGTCAGATGCCAATGACCATCAGCCCCAACCGTACGTTAGATGCCAATGACCATCAGACCCAACAATACTTCAGATGCCATTGACCATCAGACCCAACAGTACCTCAGATGCCATACAAAACTGGAAACGTGAGGTCTTAAGCTGATGCATCTAGCTTTAAAAGGATTAATAAAATTTGTATAGTTCATGTTGGTGGTATCACAATATTTTCTTAGAGCTGAGGTCTTAGGTGGCAGGGCCCACTTCAGATGCATCTCTTGCACCTGGATGGTCATGCTCCTGAATGAAAGCTATGTAAAGGTTACAGTTCTGTTCCCAACACTTTTCGCGTACCTGACTGGCAATGAAGACTATGCCTGTTGTTTTGAGAAATTATCTAAATCTTTACTGAGATTCTGGTAGAAATTCTTCAGCAATTGGAAGGAAAGTTAAAAAGAATACAGGCTGTAAAACACTCTCTCAGTCATTTCCGCACAGTGACTTCACTACTTTATCGAAGAGTCCGGCAGTGCTAACATCCCTTATACCGTATTCATAGATTCACAGAGTCACAGCTAGTCTAAGGCCACTGAGACTTATGAGTCCAGCAGTGCTAACATCCCTTATACCGTATTCACAGATTCACAGAGTCACAGCTGGTCTAAGGCCACTGAGACTTATGAGTCCAGCAGTGCTAACATCCCTTATACCGTATTCACAGATTCACAGAGTCACAGCTGGTCTAAGGCCACTGAGACTTATGAGTCCAGCAGTGCTAACATCCCTTATACCATATTCACAGATTCACAGAGTCACAGCTAGTCTAAGGCCACTGAGACTTATGAGTCCAGCAGTGCTAACATCCCTTATACCGTATTCATAGATTCACAGAGTCACAGCTAGTCTAAGGCCACTGAGACTTATGAGTCCAGCAGTGCTAACATCCCTTATACCGTATTCACAGATTCACAGAGTCACAGCTAGTCTAAGGCCACTGAGACTTATGAGTCCAGCAGTGCTAACATCCCTTATACCATATTCACAGATTCACAGAGTCACAGCTAGTCTAAGGCCACTGAGACTTATGAGTCCAGCAGTGCTAACATCCCTTATACCGTATTCATAGATTCACAGAGTCACAGCTAGTCTAAGGCCACTGAGACTTATGAGTCCAGCAGTGCTAACATCCCTTATACCGTATTCACAGATTCACAGAGTCACAGCTAGTCTAAGGCCACTGAGACTTATGAGTCCAGCAGTGCTAACATCCCTTATACCGTATTCACAGATTCACAGAGTCACAGCTGGTCTAAGGCCACTGAGACTTATGAGTCCAGCAGTGCTAACATCCCTTATACCGTATTCACAGATTCACAGAGTCACAGCTAGTCTAAGGCCACTGAGACTTATGAGTCCAGCAGTGCTAACATCCCTTATACCATATTCATAGATTCACAGAGTCACAGCTGGTCTAAGGCCACTGAGACTTATGAGTCCAGCAGTGCTAAAATCCCTTATACCATATTCACAGATTCACAGAGTCACAGCTAGTCTAAGGCCACTGAGACTTATGACTATTCATGCTTTGCCCATACCCTCCCTCAGGCAGTACATTCTTTCTACAGGAGGGCTATAGTAATCGATCCCAGACCAGATTTGTAGATATCCATCTTATAATCTAGTTTATGCATAAAGGAAGATGGTATTTCAACTACTTAATATGCAGTTGAATTTTATTCCAGAGGTTTGAGAGGTGCTTTGTTGAAGACCAGTCTCTCCACTGTGTTTTATCTGTTGGTGAAGATTTAAGTCCCTGATTCTAGTATTGGTGGAAATGTTGAACCTGCGGAGATCCAGAAGATCCAAGAAAATCAGATCTCTAGTGGTGTAGTAAGAGACAGAGATCTCCTCTCAAAAGTCTGTAAGACATTGAATAAAGGGATAGACTTTCCAGCCTTTGTGATAGCTCAAAGACTTTAAGCCTGTTTTCTTTTGGTTAAGAACTTTTGAGGTGTTTCTAATTGTTTGATTTGTTTAGGGAGATACATCCCAAAGGAGGCGCTGTACTCAATAACTGGCCTAATCAATGCTGAGTATAAAGGAGTGATAACTTCTTTAGATCTTCATGATGTTCCTTAGGTAATTAGCTGGACTAAATAAAAGGATTTCCTGACAGCCATAGTCACATGATGGTCGAAAGAAAAAGAGATATTGATTTAAGTACTTTAGTCCCTGACTACATTTTTGTTTTGTAGTGGTGTGTTGTCTGTCCGCGGTGGTGGTGCTGCGGTAGCATTGTCGCCTCACAGTTAGATGTTGCCCATTCGATTCTCAGTTAGAGCGTCTTCTGTGTGTCGACATGCGTGAATGGGCGTTCCTTCGTTGAAGTTTGTGCGTTAGGCCCGGCAAGTCAGCATGTGAAAATCTACTGCCAATTATTAGCGGACTGGAGTTCCACTGTGGCGATCCCTAACCGGGAAAAGCCAAAAGACATATAGTGGTGTGTTGTCTGTATAGTATGACACAAGAAAGGATTGTGTGCAGACGTGATAGTACTGCACTTTTTAAGCTGTATTTGTGTCCATTTATATTACAACAACGGTTTACTAGGGAGAATTTATTCTGAAGAATCCGGGTATCAAACAGTAACAGCTCTTACAATGCAGTCATCTCAAACATTGTTAGCCAGAGATCACGGTGCTGGACTATGAGATCAGAGAAGTAAATGCCAAACAGCACACTTCCTTATGCGGTACCTACAACTCAAACTGTAAGAGTTCTGTCTTTCACCCAGTTTGCTATCTGTCTTACCATGTATGGGTCAATTATTAAAGCATCTAACTTTTGTATGATGCCAAAATCAGTGGCTAAACCTAGGTTAAACAGGATGCTTGGAAGGGCATATTTAACACTATTAATTAAGCTACCAAGTATTTTGACAGGGCCCATAGAGGAAGCATTTTTGACCTTGATTAAGACTTACAGTAAATGATCTTTACAAATAATTTGCAGAGTAAGGGATTTGGATATTTCAGGACTCTGCATAAAAATCTTGGGGTGAAGGCGGCACTAAATTTATTTATAATGATATTGGCAATGTGTGTTCTATCAGAATAGGAGGTATAATTATGAATAAGCTCACATACGTTGACAGGTATTTCTTTTTAGTTTTCTAACATAGCTAAAGAAAGATTTATATTTATCTTTGCCTTCAGAGGCCACCCTAAGTTCATGGGCTCCTTTAATGGACTTGATAATGTTCTGGAGTTGTTTTATAATGTTTTTAATACCATCCTTGAGAAGAGGTAGTTTAGGTCTACTAAATAATTTAAGGGGTTTCCTTCTTTGGTTTTATAGTTTACATGTGGAGGTGGACGACCGGGGTGGTTTGTTCTGGAATTTGCCATGATAATTGCTTCTGGTGTGGAACTTTTCTAAATGGGTACAGATTTCCTCAGTGAAGTTTAATGTTGTATTAAGGTAGATATTTTGCCACAGCAGTTTAAGGTTGATGTGGTTGTAGTTGTTAAATTCATTGTGGTTTGCTGTAGAAGCTTATGGGAGTTTAAAGGAGAAGGTGACAAGTTTATCACCAATGAAGGAGATATCAGACCTGAAGTGCAAGAAGCAGACCTACTTGTAAGAATTAAGTCAGGAATACTGTGACCCCCTAGTAAATGGGTCTATATCAGATTATTGAACTTTTAAAAGTTCGAACACCATATGGTTGACACCATATGTTCGAACTCTTAAAAGTTCAAAAAAAAAAAAACTACCTGAAAGGTTAAGCAAGGGGCAAGCCCTCCAGCACCCCCACACCCCCCGCTCTTTAAATATACCAACTCTGAGATCGCACTACAGTGCAGGCAATGGAAAACTTTCATTTCTGCACTGTACAGAGATCTCCGTTGAAACATTCGAACATTTAAATGTTCGATCATATGGTGTCGACCATATGACATTCGAACATTTAAATGTTCAACAATGTAATATAGACCCTAGTAAATTTACTTGCCAACTGCTCAAGTGAATTTTTGTTTATTAAGTCCAGGAATGTTTGGACATGTATTACATTGAAATTATAGGTGTCCCAGTTTATTGAATGGTAGCTAAAGTCACCCAAAATAAGTCGGTTTCCTGCTAACAGGATACTCATTTAGAACACTGAGGAATTTTGTATAACCATCAGTTAGCACAAAAAGGTATTCTGTAGCAAGCTTACGCAATCTCTTAGGAGTGACATCTGACAACTAGACAGACCCTGTGGACTATCACTGCTATCCATGAAGTTTTCGAGGCAGAAAGAGAAATGGAAGTAAGTTGCTTTGATCTATATCAGACACTCAGACACTCACAATTGTGAGCAGTTTGGAGACCCCAGTACACCTATTAGTTGATAATTAATTCTATCTTCTAGAATCACCTGATTATTCCAAACTTAGAGAATAAGTTTACAACATCTGTACCATTTTCTCACCTCTAACTTTTAAGACTTCAGTCTTGGACAGTAGGTGAGTCCTTGCTATTGTACTTTTGGAGTGGTCAGTGAGGAATTTTTTATTGTGATGCAGTAGGCCAAGTTTTTTTATGTACTTTTTTATGGTTATAGAAATATGTAGGTCAAATCTAAGGTGATTATCTATTTCAACCCCTAAAAGTTTGGTATGATTTGTGGGGGTGATTGCGGTCTTGTTAAAGGAGGAGATGAAGAAAGAATCAGTGGGAGGTGTGGCTCTGTGGGAGTTAAAGAGTACTAGCTTTGTTTTACTTGGGTTCAGAATGAGCCTTTGGTTTGTAATCCAAGTTTCTGCTAGGGAAAAGCATTCTTGTGTTAGGGAGTGAAGGATGTCAATTGATTTGGCTGCGCATATTATGGTGGTATCATCTGCATGTTGCACTATTGAGGCTTTAGGAATACTGTTTGGGAGCTGAATACTGTACTCTATTATTGCCTGATGAGGGAAGAGTACAGGGAGGCTATAACCTCTTTTTTCTGGAGGCAATACCCTTACTTATGAGATGAACAATATAAAATGCCCTGCTTACCACTGTGGAGACAGGGTGATTGAAGTTAAGGTTGCTGTCGACCTGTGGGCCCAGATCTCTCACCATTGACTGTGTGCTTAGTGTATTGCTATTGATGTGGTAGTTTGCAGGAATATCACCCTTGCCAAAGGGGATGATAATGCATTTTTTTGCATTAAGTTTAAGAGCATGACTTTGGCACCAGTCATTAGTCTGCATAAGACCATCTTGCAGGATGTTGACATAGTTAGGGGTTTCAATGATCACTCCCAGTTTGCAGTCATTAGAAAACTTTGTCAGCCACAGTCCTTTAGTTTTAGCCTGTACTTCGGTGAAGTAAGTTCTGAACAGTAGTGGCCCAAGAACCAATCCCTGTGAACACCACAGGTTACAGGTCTGCTGGAGGAGGTGGAGTCCCCTATTTTGACTGTATGAGTTCCATCAGTAAGCCAGTTTGCAACCCACCTGACAATATATGGGTTGATACCCAGCTAGGTGAGTTTATTAATGATGCCTGAGTGGAGGATTGTGTCAAATGCCTTGGCTAAGTCTAGGTAGGCTGTATGCACAGATGTGCCCTCGTCTAGGGCTTTGGTAACTATCTCAAAGAAGTACACCAAGTTTAACAGGCATGATCTCCCCTTGACAAACTCAAACTGGGTAGGGTCAAGCATTTAGAGAGTTCCTATACCTTTGTTAATAAGGTCCATGATGACTTGTTCCATGGCCTTACAGATAAGGCTGGTCAGGCTAATGGGTCTCTAGTTCCCAATGTCCATGGATGCACCCCCTTTGTTCAAAGAAATGATGGTAGCTGTTTTCAATTCCACTGGGATGAAGCCAGTGCTTAGGCTGTGATTGAAACACATGTCCAATGATGACGGTAATTCCTGTTTTTAACCCATGTCAAACACAGCCCGGGATGTTGTCTGGTCCTATAGAGGCTTTGGTTTTGGCCTGTGAGAGGGGGTTTAAGACCTGCTCCTTAGAAATACTAGGTGGGGCAGGTGTTAGTGATGGTTTGGGGTATATGTGGTGGGGACAGGGGAGTGAAGTTTTCATTGAATCTGTCAGCCAGCAGGTTTGCTATATTCACAGGTTCTGTATATGTAGTACCATTAACTACAAGTTCAGTGCAAATCTGGGCCTTACCTTTGAAGTTACGGATGTAACTAAAGAATGCCTTGTGGTTGGTTATTCTTAGTTAGGGAAGCTAATTTGGATTCTGGGTTAGCTTTGGAAGACTTCACTAGGAGTCTTATTTGCTTGTTTAAGTTGAGGAGGGAGTGTTTCCAGTTTTGTGAGTGTTCCTTCCTACTCTTAGACAGCATTTTCTTTCTCCTATTATATAGCCTAATAATGGCAGATGCCCACCATATGGGTTCATAGGTTCATAGGTGTTTACTAGGCTAATGACCACAAGGGCCTTTTTAAGCCTAGCCATGCATCCCAAATCTCTGACAAGTTCTGATACCCTTCATAAATGTAAGCATTGGCCTGGGAGATGAACCAATTACAGGTTACCTGTATCCATTAGAGATATATGTGCCAAACCAGGGATTAATTTCCAGTTTCCCATCCAACTGTCCAAGTTGTACTTGAATTGGGTTAGGGAGGAACTCTGCTTCACTTGGCTGGGAAGCCTGTTCCATAGACAGGGTAGTCTCTGGGATACATACCTATCTCTCCTGCAGGTCCTATTTATATTACAGGCAATGTTTAAGTCTTTAGAATGGGTAATTCTGGTGCTGTTTGTTTTGTGGATATGCAGGAGGTCCGTCAGAGTGGGGTCTGACAATGCCCTGTATGCCAGGCATAGATCTCCCCTCAAAAGCTGTAGGAGACAGAATACAGGTATAGGGCCTTGAGGGGGTCTGCATAGGACATTTTACTTGTGCCCTGTATTCTTTTAGTGAGGAACATCTGTGGATGTTCTAATTGTTGGATATGCCTGTTTAGAGACATACCAAAGGGGGCATTGTACTCAATGATAGGTCTGATGAATGCAGAATACAGTGGAACAATGACTTCCTTGCACTTAGATGCCATACCTTTATTTATAAGTTGCACAGCATAGAATGATTTCCTCACCAATGTAGACACATGATGGTCAAAGGCTAGATTACTATGTGTGCCCCTAAGTCCTTGACTACTGGGTCAACTCTAAGGAGTGTGTTGTCAATATGATAATTACCAGAGATGGATGACTTCCCAAAGGATACTATTGTGCATTTCTTGGCATTTAATTTTAGTCCATGCCTCTGACACCAGTCGTTTTTCTGTGTCACCCCTGCTGGAGAAGTGTGAGATTCAATGACAGCTCCTAATTTGAAATCAACTGCAGATTTAATCAGCCAGAGACCACTGACATTGGCCTTGACTGCTGAGAAGTAAATGCAAACAGGAGCAGTCCAAGGACTGATTCCTGTGGGACTCTACTTGTAACTGGCCTCTTTGTAGAGGTGGACTCCCCAATTCTAACTTCCTGGATCCTGTCTGTGAGTCAGTTTGCTATCCACCAGGTGACATACGGGTTTGTACCTAACCTCTTGAGTTTGTCAACAATGCCCGAGTGGGGTATTGTGTCAAATGCCTTGGCCAGGACCAGGCAGGTTTGTTTTTCCTTGAAGATATTGCTTTGGTTCTATCAGATATGATAGAGTCAATACAATTGTGCAGGTGCTCGGATAAAGCATTGGCGTATAACTCAGCAAAGGTATCTATTCCATCCATGGGGGAGGGCTGTGAAGCTATTTATGCTGTCACGTAAGGTTGTAACTGGCCTTGGAGAAGATTTTTAATCTAGTTGTTGTTAAAGGAGGGTCTTGCGTTATATTTACTTCTAGTGAGACTGATTTGTGGGCAGATCTCATCAGGGATGGCCACACACTGGGGTTGGTGTAGCGATCCCAATGTTGTTGAGCACCAGATACAGCATGTTTGAGCCCCTTGTGGGTGTGTCAACCAACTGGTTCAAGGGCATTAGAGTTAACAAAGTCCAAGAACCTTTGGGCAAGTGAGTTAGAGCACGTATAATTTACCCAGTCAATGGATGGGTAATTAAAGTCACCCAACACCAGGGTGTTTGGTTGTATCTTGTATTCAGATATATAGAATCATTTACAAGACATGTAAGAACACAATATATAAATACTACTTCTAAACTGTTTTAATTCATATTAAAGTCAGCCAACACCAGTGTGTTTGGTTGTATCTTGTATTCAGATATATAGAAACGAAACAACTGTAGAAACTGCAAGTAAAAATCCGATTCCTGGTGCAGAGTAGAAAATAAACGGTGCAGCTCGAACAGGACAGGAACAACTTTTATTATATAACACAATTCCACAGGTTTAAATCCACAGGTTAAGCGCTTTCATCTGTTCTATATACAGACTTCCTCAGAACCAAGATAATCCATCACCAGCTCTCATTATAAATCCAATTTGGTGCCAAAATTTAAAAATATCCTTATGCTGCCTTAAAGAGACATTCACCAATTCCTCTCATGCACAAACTAATACATGACATTTATATATACTGTTTATCTAATACATTTAATTCAAAAGCTTGTGAACTCTATAAATAATTAAACTTATACTTGTAAAAATTTATAAAAATGAATGAAACTTGTATACAATATATAAATATATGATTGTAAATATACTCTAAAAAATCCACATAAAAATTGATACAATATGTTTTAGTATAATTATTTAATTCAAAAATGTCTCTTTAAGGCAGCATAAGGATATTTTTAAATTTTGGCGCCAAATTGGATTTATAATGAGAGCTGGTGATGGATTATCTTGGTTCTGAGGAAGTCTGTATATAGAACAGATGAAAGCGCTTAACCTGTGGATTTAAACCTGTGGAATTGTGTTATATAATAAAAGTTGTTCCTGTCCTGTTCGAGCTGCACCGTTTATTTTCTACTCTGCACCAGGAATCGGATTTTTAGATATATAGAAACATTTACAAGACATGTAAGAACACAATATATAAATACTACTTCTAAACTCTTTTCATTCATATACTTCAGTCTGCCCTGACCCCAACCCAAGTCAAGCTTAGCATTTAATTAACAAGATTTATTCTGTATGCCTAGGATAGACATTCATGCAGGAAGTGTGCAGCTGTGGAATTATTATGATGTAAATGCAGCATACCAAATGGATATATGTACTGGTCACTACATTCCTAGCCAGTAGAAATCACCATTGTAGTAATGTATGGGTGAGATCTAATAAAATAGCAGCACGCATAAAAGGAGGTTGAGGGTGATGCCATGTAACACTGAGTAAGTTAAAACATTCAACAAGTAGCCTGTACTAAAGTGAAAATACTAGACTGAAGCAGCTGGACCAGGCATAATACTTCTCAGCCACTGTTTCTTTTGTGTCTCACATTACATTTTACAGCCAGGTTCCTGTAGCTCTCAGTTCAGCCCTGCTGGGTTTGTTACCTTCAGAAAGTTATCAAGAACCTGAAAATCTAGCATGATCAAATATTTGCCAGCATTGTTTACAATGGTTTAAAGATAAACAAATTCAGCTTCCAAACTTGGGGAAAACAAGGGTGTGACCTCACCCTGAGCATCTTCTGTGCATAAGAGTTGACAGAAAAAAGCGGTGAAAACACTAATTG